>NC_087085.1:35818119-36123248 GCF_036172545.1 Culicoides brevitarsis | reverse complement strand
AAATGATTTTTTGAACAACTGAATAGTAATTTCTTTCACGAAAAAAATAAATTGAAATAAAAAAAATATTAAATCTCGTTAATAAAAAGTAATGCGACGGTAATGAAATATTTCCATATTAAAAACAGTTTAAAACCAACAAATTTGTTTAAAAACTTTTTTTTCAATATAATTTTAATTAAATAATTTCATTTCTATGAATAAATAATTATAATTTGTTTTGTAATTAAATTCCAATTAAATTATTAAACATAAGATTATTCATATTTTTTATCAAGTTTTACAACAAATTTAATTCTTATCTCTCATTTAGCTAAATTAACTATTTTTGAATCAGAAAAGAATCATATTTCTTTAAAAAATTTTTCGCTGTGACACAAAACAACAAAATTTTTTATTAAAGTGCCTCTTTTTATAATTTTTAAGAGTTCTTTATTTATTTTTTAATTAAAATCTTAATTTGCATTCAAAATGGTAGCGTCGGTCATAAGCGAAAATGTACGCATGTCTGACATTTTTGATGGTTTCTTGTTATATTTGAATAAATATTAACTCTAAAATAATATTTTTCTAATTTTTATAATCAAAATTCGACTTATTTTATGAATTTTTAATAAAATTTCGCTCAAAAACTTCATAATATCTTCAATTTAAGATGTATATTTAGCATTTAATTTCATTTTGTTAAAGTTTTAACTGAATTTTGTGCAATTTTATCGTCGACTGTCTTAATTTTAATAATTATTCAAGTCTCAATCGACTAAAATATGAATTTATTTCATAAAAATCAACCAAAATTATTTATAAATTCTTCAATTTTCAAGTCTTTTTATGGAAAAAATTATATCTGTTGATTTATTACACAAAAATTTTATATCAATAAATCAAGGCTATCTGATTCCTTTAAAATTTTATTGTATAAATATTTTTAATTTATGTTTCATTCATTTTGATTGTTAAATTTTTTTTTTATCAATTAAATTTATTTTTATTTGATAATTAATTAGTTTTATTTTGCTTTTAATTTTAAAAAAGCGTGATTTACGAAAAAAAAAATAAAATTTTAATTTTTTCATAAATATTTGTTAATTTTTAATCTCTTTTGATATTAAAAATATAAATTCACTTCTTCTGAAAATCACTTTTGCTCAAAAAAATACAAAAATTCAATTTTAAATTCACATTTTAATAAAATTAATCACTTTTCTGCAAGTTAAATTCAATAAATCCGACAAAAATGGCAATTTTTATGAATTTATCGTCGATTTTATTCACAAATATCACTTTACTCCTCCATAAAATATTCCTTTTTTGCCATTTTTTTACTCTGCATGACTTCAAGTCAAAATAATTTACAATCCTCATCAATTAAATCCAAGACAAGAACTTGCTCTCAATTATTTTATGATGCTTTTAATTCAACTTTTATGTTTTACTGTTCACCATTATTATTTCTTCCCCTATTTTGCTACCACCGATCGGCGTTTCTGATTGGTTGAACGCGCCATGCGAAAAACATCGTTGATTGGTTAATAAAATTTAGGGATAAAATTTTGTGTTACATGAGATTTTTAATTGTTTAATAAAAAAATTTAATTTTTTTTTGCAGGCCTTTCATTGATGCCTTTTTGGATATTTACGAATCTATAAAAAAAATCGAGAGAATTTTATCACGAGAAATTTGAATGCAAGAGATTATTTGAGTCAATTTGTTATGAGTCAATTTTCAAACCGCCAGCCACAACACGAATATGAATGGAGTGAACCCAGGCCACCGATTCCAGGGAAAGAAAGTAGACAAAAGGTAAAAAAATCAATTTTTTTCTTAATTTTTTCGAGTTTTAAGTGAATTTTTCGACAGTTGACTGAGGGAATGGAGTACAGCGGCGAAGGATGTTCTTACAAATCGACGCCGTCGTGTTTCAAATGGGCAACGTCGTTATCGGCCCTTCTCCAGGACCCTGCGGGAGTCCAATTATTCAAACAATATGCCGAGTCAGAAGGCGGCATTCACGCGGACTGGCTAAAATTCTATTTTGCCTGCGAGGGACTTAAGCAGCAAGTGGATCCGGAAAAAATTAAACAAATTATTGGTGCAATTTACAAGTAAAAATTCAAAATTTCATCAAAAAAATTATTTTTTAACGAATTTTTAATAATTTTTTTCAGATTTCTCAAGAAAAGTCAATTAGTGATCCCCGACAACATTCGATATGCCATCAAAAGTGCACAGCACGGCGAAATTGTGCTGCAACCGGACCTTTTTGACCAAATGCAAATGGATGTCGAGTACTCCATAAGTAGCGTGACTTACCGAAACTTCCTGCAATCGGACATGTACTTGCGTTACGTGCAAAATTTCAGTCAACCGTCGCAGGCAGCGTCATATGCGGCGCAACAAGCGTATCTTTCGGCCTCAAATAGCTCCTCAAACAGCTCCGAGGAGCAATCAAAGTTAGTGTCGCGCAGTTCAACGTTACCAACGCTGCACGAGGACTCGGAATGTCTCAATTACGGAAGCGGATCCGACATTGAGATCAGTAACACGGGCACGATTGGGCGAAAAAGTACCATGACAATGTCTTTGACGCGAGAAGCGCTCATGGCGACGGAACGAAGACGACTGGAAATGCGACCTGCAGGGTAATTATCGAGTTTGAAATGATTTTTTGAGTTGATTTTTGATTTTTTTAATTTTTTTTTTCATATTTCCTGAATTTGAACCTGTTTTGTGTTTTTTGGTTTGGATTTTTTTGATTTTTTTTGAAAATTTCCTGCATGTTACCTTAGAGTGCACAATGTTTCCGCGTATACCGGATATTCGTCTTATATTCCCGTGTCACGGAGAGATTCGGAAATTCAAAGTATGAGTTCCGGCAGAACTGATTCCGATACTATGTCTCTGTCGGGAATGTCAAAGTGAGTTTTTTTTAGTTTTTTGATTTTTTTGCATGAAATTTTTTATGTTTTTATGGAAAATTTAATTTTTTGTGTGTTTTTAGTGATGGTCGCCCTCACTACCCACGAAAACATCACTATGCTTCCATGGAAATGGGAATGGAAAAGCGCATGATGAAAGAGATTATGAACGAGAATGCTGCAATGAACGAGCCAGCGGTGAGTTTTTGATGAAAATTTGTCGGTTTGAACGTATTTTTAATGAATTTTTGCGATTTTAGATGATTCCACGAACAAAAATCGTTGATGCCAAGAAGAAAATGATCGTTAGTCCGAATGATCTCTTCAAAGAACTCTTGCCAAAATTGGAACAAGTCAAAAAGGAACAAGAACAAAATGAAAAGTTGGCACAAAAACTTCAGCAGGTAATTTTTTTTCATAATTTTTTTATCAAAAAAAATCTTTTAAAACGAAAATTTTATAAATTTTCAGGCTGACTTGACGAACAAATCCCTTGCTGAAGCCCTGCGCGAGCGACTTATGGTTGAAGATCAGCCCGATCAGGATATTCTAGACCAGCATGTATCTAGAGTATTTTCGGATCTAACGCCGGTGCTGCAATCGCCCGGAAATGCAACGCCAGGCCCGAGTCAGCAACATTCGCAGCAACAACAACAACAACAAGGACGAAAACGACAACCGATCGACGTGAATATGTTTGTGCCCTGTTCAAGTAAGAAATTTTAATTTTTAAAATTTTGTCAGATTTTGAAAAAAAAAATTTTTTCAGGTACACAATCGTCGATGCGTCATTCGAAGTCAGTGCCTGATGGACAAAGAAAGCTGTGCAATAAATGGCCATCCATGAATACGGATAGTGGAATTAGTCTTTTGTCCACAGATACTTGGTCGAAATATAAGGATACACCGAGTGCCATGCATAAGTCGTTAAATACCTTCAGGTAAAAATTTTTTGTGAATTTTTTTTATAGAGAAAATTTTTAAAAATTATTTTTTTTTATTTTTAGCAATTATTCGGAAATGTCGTTGGCTCCAAGTGCTTCCTCGGCGATGACTTTAGATGATACGAAACGAAAAATTGAGGAAGAGAATAAAAAGTACGTATTTTAATTAATATTTTTTTAAATTTTATCAAATTTTCATTGGATTCATTAAATTTTTATTTTTTTCAAAACTTTTTTATTGATCATTTATTTTTAAGTTTTTTATGATTTTAATTATTTTTTAAATTATTAGCAAATTCTTTTAATTTTTTTTTTCAATTTTACAATTTTTATTGAATTTTAAAAATTTATTTATTTTTTTTTTATCAAATTTTAATTTTCAAAGGTTAGTAAAGATGTCAAATTTTTCTTTTAATTTTTTTTTTTTTTTTCAATGAATTTTTAATTTTTTTAATTTTTTCAATTTTTTTATTGATTTTTTTTTTACAAAAATTGGTATTTTACCTTAAAATTTATTTTTTTTTAATTTCAATTTTTAATATTTTGTTTTAAATTAATTTTTAAATTTTAATTTATTTTTTTCAATTTTTTCCACATTTTTTCAATGAATTTTTAACTCTATTTTTTTTTATTTATAAAATTTTTTATTCTATATTTTTTTACAAAAAAAAAAAAAAAAAATACATTTTAAATTTAATTAAAATTTATTTTATTTTTATTTTATTTTATTATTTTATTTTTTTTTTATTAAATTTAATTAAAATTTTTTTATTATTTTCATTAAAAAATTAATTTTTGCAAAAACATAAACAATTTGAATGATTTAATTTTTTTTCTTTACAGATTAGCGAACAAGCGATACTTGCCTCCTCCGCCAGCGCCGCCTGCCCAAAACGTGACGATTCTTCCGCCTGCCATACCTGCCAAACCGCAACAATCTCTCATACAAGACTCCTCCAGTTATACCATTGCTGTGTATTCATTTTGTGACGAAGATGTTCCGTACAGAATTAAATTACCGGGCAGCGCGCCGCCAACACTCAAACAATTCAAGGACAATTTACCCAAGAAAGGCAATTACAGGTTCGTCCTAAACTCAATTTTAATTTAAAAAATTCTAATTTTTCGTAATTTTTTAGATTTTTCTTCAAAACACGCTGTGACGACGTCGATAGCGGCGTAATTCAGGAAGAGATTAACAACGACAATGAAGTACTGCCATTGTTCGAGGGAAAAGTCATGGGAACAGTAAAGTCTGCAGATCAATAATTTTTAATTTTTAATAGACTTACACAACAAAATTTAAATTATTTTACACACAAGAACAAAAAAAATGCCAGAAAACGAAAATCAAAATAGTGGATAAGCAATAAAAAAAATTTGTATGTATTTGTAAAAATTTATATTTTTACTGAAAATAATGATTAAAAATAAATAAATAGTATTTCTTCTTTATAAAATAAATTTTTCGCCAATTTTTTAATTAATTTAAATTCAAAGTACTCTCAAAAACCGCACTTCTGGCTTTTCTTTCTTCAAAAATGCATTCAACGACATGCATTAACATGCAAAACCATCCTTCAAAACTGAAAATCATTGCCACAGCTAACAAAATTGACGCGAAAAGTAATTTTTCAGTGCAAGTTTTGACAAAGAGGACGATCATTCCAAGATTTACGGGAGCTGTGAGGACCAAAAATGGCAAAATATAGTCCGAACGATCTTTTTCAGGTGCAGCAATCAATAAAATTGAGGCAAAAATGCACGATAAGGTGTAACAGAGTAAGGTAATTGCATCGACATGATCTGAAAAAGTCAGAAATTTAATGAAATTTGAAGATTTTTTTGAAATTTATGATAAAAACTTACAAAGAACACTCCAATCAGCATTAAATTCGTCAGGATCATAGTGAATTAGTTCTCGATAAAGCTCGTAAAGGGCAATTGATGTCAAATAAAAATAAATTGGGAGTGAAAAAGCAGCTACAAAGTATCGAGCGGCGTTTAAAGAGATGCAAAAGCAGTATTTGGAGAATAATTTTTCGATAAAAAATAAAAAAGATTCACAAAAACGACTAAAAAAGCCCATTTTTGGATGGAAAGTGACAGAAAAGGCAATGAATTGTTTAATATGTGAAAATTAAAAATATAGTAAAAAATTAATTAAAAATGAAAAAAAATATTTTACCATTCATTTAAATTTTATTAAATTTTTTATTTATTTTTTCATAAATTTGTATTTTCAAAAAATTATTAAAATTATTTTTTTTTCAAAAAATTTTCATTTTTTTTTTATTTTTGAATAAAAATTAAAATTTGAAAAATTTAAATTATTTAAAAATTTGAATAAAAATATTATAAAAAAATATCAAAAAATTTTATCAATATTTTTCTTGTAATTATTAATTTTTAATTCTGAGTCAAAATTATTTAATTAAAAATATTAAAATTAAAAAATTAATATTAAAAATTAAAATAATAAACTACTCTTATTTTTTTTAAATTTTTTTACAAAAATACTTTTGAAATTTTAAAGAAAAAAATTAAAATTCTCAATAAAATCGAAAACATTTTTGATTTTTGTATCGCCTTTTTTGTAAATTTTCACAAAATTAATTCAAAAGCATCAAAAAAATTTGAAAAAATTCCTAAAGATTTTAAAAAAATATTTAAATAATATTTTAATTCATAAAAATTAATTTATTTAATTAAAATAATTATTTTCGAATTAAATTTAATTAAAAATTCGCGAAAAACTTGAATTAGCCTTCAGCAAATTACGTCACTATGGATTTCCGCATGAAATCCAGTCACCAACACTAAATGTCATGAATTTTGACGCATTTTTCCTTCTTTTCGTCATTAGATATTGAAGAGAGCACCTCGTGTCTCCTTAAAAATGGTAATTATTTAAAAAAGTTCAAGCATTTTTAGCAATTAAACATTCAAAATTAATAAATTTTGTACTTCCAAATCGTATTACGATGAAAATTCAACGCAAAACCAATAATTAAATCGAAAAATACTTGATTTAATTTTCGGAATTTGCCACGCGGTTTCTCGTACATACAACATGGAGGCATGTGCATCGAAATTTTCTAACATTTTTTTTTTCTTTTTTAGTCTCATCGTAAATTCTCAGCTCCCCGCCATGGGTCAATGGCATTCTACCCCAAGAAGCGTGCCGCACGCCATCGCGGAAAGGTCAAGGCCTTCCCCAAGGATGATCCTGCCAAGCCAGTGCACTTAACCTGCTTCATGGCATACAAAGCTGGCATGACTCACATCGTTCGTGAAGCCGATCGTCCCGGATCGGTGAGTAAAAACCACGGATTTGTCGCAAAAAAGGCTTTTTGAATGATGATCAACCATATCTAAATGTTTACAGTTATCCCTGTATGATAACCATGATTATTTTTACAGCGAACTAGGGCTGTCTGAAGCTTTTTTTGAACAAATTTCTTTGAAATTTCTTAGAAAAAATACTAAAATTGAATTTTTTTACAGAAAATCAACAAAAAAGAAGTTGTTGAAGCCGTCACCATCTTGGAAACGCCTCCAATTGTCGTCGTTGGTGCCGTCGGCTACATTGAAACTCCTCATGGCCCACGTGCTCTCGTCTCAGTTTGGGCACAACACTTGTCCGAGGAATGCCGTCGTCGTTTCTACAAGAACTGGTGAGTTTTCGTTCGTTTTTTATTGAATTTTATCGAAAAAACGTGTGTTATTGATGAGCTCTTTGATTTTTATTTGTCAAAAATATTATGTTGATACTTTAAACTGCTGCTTTCCTTCTGAAAATACACGAAAAAAAGTCAAAAAGCTCAAAAATGGCAATTTTGGAAGCAAATTACTAAAAAAAACCAAAACTCAGCTCTTCGATCTTGCTAAGAAGAGAGCTTTATGCAGTTATGTAAGCCATTGACGGACTGTTTTCCCTGAAAGAGGAACGGAATGATGTCAATTTTGGTGACCATGACAAAGAGTTAAACTTCCGCTCCGTTTGGATGATGTTTGCTCTTTTTTCTTAAACAAAAACCTTTGTCGTCATCAGGTATGCAAGCAAGAAAAAGGCTTTCAGCAAGGCCAGCAAGAAATGGACCGATGATTTGGGCAAGAAGAGCATCGAAGATAACTTCAAGAAGATGGTTCGTTATTGCAAATACGTTCGTGTCATCTGCCACTCTCAGGTAATTTTTTTTAATTTTTTGATAAAAATATTTTTTTTACCGACGTCCTTGACTAGTAGTAGTTCAAACGGCTTCGGTTGTGCGAACGAAATAGTCTAAAATGGGGGCGGATCATGTTTTGTCAATGCCTGATTCATCCTCAACGTCGCAGAACAAATTGCCCTTCGGGAGGCGATTTACGGTATATTCTATTGCCGTCGTGAAGTCCCTGGACGATTATCACGGGGGAAAACCATACCAGAAACAGTCCTTTTTTCAATTATTTTTTGCTGAATTTATTTAAAAATTTTATTTTTAAAAAATTCAAGAATTTAAAAAAAAAATTTAATTTAATAGTTAGGCAAAAAATTTTTATCAAAATGGGGGGGGCATTTTTTAAATACTTTTATACTAAATTTTTAAAAATTTTTCAATTTTTTTTAATTTTTGAACTTAAAGTTTTTTTTTATCATAATTTGAAAAGTAATTTTTTGAAAAAAAAACTTTTAATTTCAGTTTCTAAAAATTTTATTTTTATTTCAAAAATAATAAATTTTTTTATTTTAAATTTTATAAAAATTTCTTTCAATATTTTTTTAATCTTTTTTAATTCTATTTATTTTTTTTTTTTAAAAATTGAATTTTAAATTTTTTTAATTAAATTTTTCTTAAATTTTTAATTTTTTCAATTTAAAAAAATTTTTTTTTTAAAAATTGAATTATTTTTTTAAAATTTATTTTTTTAATTTTTTTTTATTTTAATTTTTTAAAAATTTTTTTTTTATGTTTTGTGATTTTTTTTAAATTTTTTAGTAAAAAAATTTTTAATTTAAAAAAAAAAATTAAATTTTAATTTTAATCAGAAAATTTAAAAATAAAATTAAAAGATTTCAAAAAATTTTTTTTTTAAATTATGAATTTTACAAAACAAAATTTTTAAATAAAATTTCAACAAATATTTTTCGTCAAATTTTAATTTTATTTTTTTTTTCTCTCTCGCAGATCCGTTTGATCAAGCAAGGTCAAAAGAAGGCCCACATCATGGAGATCCAACTCAATGGTGGCTCCGTCGAAGACAAGGTCAACTGGGTCAAGGAACACTTGGAAAAGACCGTTCCCATCAACCAAGTTTTCGCCCAAGACGAGATGATCGATTGCGTTGCCGTCACCAAGGGTAAAGGTTTCAAGGGTGTCACTGCACGTTGGCACACCAAGAAATTGCCCCGCAAGACGCACAAGGGTTTGCGTAAAGTCGCCTGTATCGGTGCATGGCATCCAAGTCGTGTCGCCTTCACTGTAGCCCGTGCCGGTCAAAAGGGTTACCATCACCGTACTGAAATCAACAAAAAGATCTACCGTATCGGTGCTGGAATCCACACTCGTGACGGAAAGGTAAAGAAAATTTTTTGATTTTTTCAAGTAACAAACGACTTTTAGAGCAGATGATGATAAAACGACTGCCGACATATTCTTAATTTCAGTCATTATGACAAACCACGTGATTGTTAAATGATAGGACCGATGCTTTTTCTATTGAAAAATCTCTTAAAAATGAATTTTTCAACAAATTAATGTTTTTTTTTGTCTTTTCAGGTCGTTAAGAACAACGCCGCTACCGAATACGATTTGACCGAGAAGACCATCACCCCCATGGGTGGCTTCCCATACTACGGAGATGTCAACCATGACTTTGTCATGCTCAAGGGATGTTGCATCGGACACAAAAATCGCGTCATTACCTTGCGTAAATCGTTGTTGGTGCACACCAAGCGCTCCGCTTTGGAACAAATCAACCTCAAGTTCATCGATACTTCATCCAAGATCGGTCATGGTCGCTTCCAAACCCCTGCCGACAAACGCCAATTCATGGGACCTCTCAAGAAGGATCGCATCCGCGAAGAAAAATTGGCTGCTGCCAAGGCTACAGCTTAAATGCAGTAATTTACACACTACTGTAACAAAAAAACAACAACAAAAAATATTTCTTAATGAAATAAATTTCAAAAAAACCCAACAAAAATTTTTTTTTCTTAAATTCTCCTTTTATTTGTTCAAAAAATCCCTTTTACTTCTTCTTTTTCTTGGTCAAAGTCGCATCAACTGTCGGAGGAGCGTATTCCTTCAACGACAATCCATTAATGTAGTACAAAGCCAATGCCGAGAAGAAGAAACAGGTCGTTACACAAACTCGATGAACGCTTCCGCAGGCGAAAAGTGTGGCAACAAGACAAAAAGCCACTTCTGGAATGAGTTTTGATTGGAAACCTTTGCCGAAAACGAGATTCTCCAAGTTGTTCACCGCCTACGAGAAAAATAAATTTAGGTTAACTGATGTCAGCGATGGATTTTCATGCGAAATTTCTTACCGTGAGCGACAAAACGAACAACCAACTGCCTAAAAAGCCTCCCAAGATGGTGTTTAGTTGTCCTCCAGCGAAGAAAGGCTTCATATATTGTAGTAATGAGAATACAATTACCGATGAAACGCTGGCAATTATGAACGATAAACTAGTTGAGACCGCTATGAGAGAAATTTATAATGAAATTCAGTAAATTGTTGGATAAAAAATTGAATTTTGGAGAAATTACCCATTTTTTGTTCGATATTGGTGATTTTTATGAGATAAAATACTTTAATTCTTAATTTATTTTATTTTTTAATACAAATATTTATTTGGGAGGAACAAAATTTTGACAGAACTGAGTAAGAATTTCGTGAAAAAAATATACTTTAGCGCATTTTTAAATTTTATTTATAAAAAAAAATATTATTTTTTAACGAATTTTATATAAAATTTTAATTGTAACATATATAAAAGTTAAAATTTTAACTAAATTTTTAAGAAAAATTTAATTAATTTTTAAAATTATATTTTAATAATGATTTTTTTTTAAATTTATTTTTTAAAAATAAGGACAGACTTTAAAGTAAAGGAGAAATAACATAATTTTTATAAGAAATGCACAAATAAACGTCAAATCTGAATTTGAATTAAATGTCGGTTTAACATATATCAACACGTCATTCATATGTAATACAACATATATCTTACCTTTATTTTTAAATAAATTGAATATTATAAAATTAAAAAATTAAATTAAAAAATAAATAAAATTTTTCAATAAATAAAGAAAATTAATAATATAAATAATAAAATATTTATAAAATATTGAAACACATTATTTTTATAATTTTTCGAAATTTATTTCTGATTTTTTTTTATTTTATTTATTTATTATACATTAATATAATTTAGATGTTTTTGATTTTAGTTTACTATTTTTTATTATTTATTTGTAAATGATATATTATTTCTTTTTTAATATAATCATATTATATTATACAATAAACTAAATAAATACCTTTGTTATGTTTTATATATTTTTCTTGTTTTTTTTTAAATTAATAAATAAATCTAATGAATAAATATTTTTTATGTTTATATAAATTTATACTCTTCAAACGTAATAACTTAAAGCCATATGTCATCTTGTTTTATGTTTCTCAATATAATAGTAATTATAATGATAATGTTAATCGCGCACATTGTAAGCAATAAAACGTTGTCCATTCTTAAATTAATAATTAGACTAGGTTGGTTGGATTGATTAGCATATTATTATCATCATCGCAACATAATGATTCGGGTTTATTATTTATATTTATTAAAAATTAATGGTGTTTATATATGGCAAACGATTATCATAGTAATAACAATGATTTAAAATAATTATAACTCATTATTAAAATAAATTTCTCTATGTTTACTTTTAATACCCAATAAAAATAATAATTTTAATGATAAAAAGTTAGCAACAAAAGTTAATATTGTAATTTTCGGTATCATTAATTCAACTTTTATTATCATAATATATTTTAATTAAAGTGCATCGCATCCAGAGTTTATGTATTCACAAAGTTTTCCATAACTTTTATGTGTGTAACGTATGTTTTTTTTTATTTAATATATATATCTATATATTATTATGTATATTGTATAATAATAGTCTGTGGTACAGTGAAATATTTGAGTATTACACCGAATTCTTTATTTATTTATTTTTTTTTTATATTTTTCAATATTGAGTATACAAATGAAAAAATTATTGTCTGCTATTTTTCATTTAGTGACGGAAAATGCTTTTTTCAGTTTTTTTCTTTATTTAATTCATTATATTCATCTAAAAATTGTTATTTATGTTTAATTATTGATTATTTATTGGTGATAGATTTTTTTTGAAAAATTTATAGACAATTAAAAATCAATATTTTTCCCATTTTTTACGAATTTCGTATAGAAAATAAAATTTTTAAGCTAAAAAAGCAAGCTTTAAGAAAATATAACTAAACAAAATTTTTACTAAGCAAATTTTTAATTTTTTTTTTATAAATATTTATAATATTATAAAAATTATTTTTTTTTTGGTTCTTGATGATTTAATAATTAATATAAAGCTACAATCATGCATCCCTCATTTTTTTTAGAAATTTTAATTTATTCACATAATGATAAGTGTCCCTTGATTGACTTGGTTCGACTAAAATTTGAGGATATGTTGAATGGTACAAAGTTACTATTTAATTTAATTAATTTGTTTTACTTTTCACATGGTATATGCTGAGCTTTTTCTATTTTTGGCCCAGTATGAGGATAAATTTGTTTAAAAAAATAGTTTTAGGAAACTCTGACTATCGTTTTAATTGATAAAATGGGTCTAAACGTGTCATTCTGTACATTAAACTTTAAGTGTTATTATCAAAATGTGCATTGGGAAAATTATTTTCTTATTTATCAACAAATATAAAAAAATTCTTCTATTTTATTTTTTGAATATTTTTTATGATTTTATATTTTAAAAAATATTCAAAAAATATTTCAGAAGAATTTTTTTCATATTTGTTCGTTTTTAAGAAATCCCAGTGCACATTTTGATAATTTTCAAAATTTCTTAAAATTTAGAATTTTTGAAAATGATCAAAATGTGCATTGAAAATTTAATTTGTCAACGAAGAGATATGTGAAAATTTTTCTGATTACTTAAAAAATGATCAGAAAAAAATTCACATATCTTTCGTTGATGAAAATAAAATCCCAATGCATATTTCGATGAAAAAAGTTAAAGTTAAAAGTACCAAATTACACGTTCAGCCTGTAACTTCAATGACCACTAAATGAAAACTTTTCTCCGATACCTACGAATGGATGGAAATCACTAACAAGGATATCAAAACTTTTCAAATTTGCATCATATTGATTTTCTCGAGTAGTTAAGACAAATAAATCTATATATTGTGCACCATCACTCTATTGGCAACCGAAAATTTGTACTTCATTAGTAAATTAATTGTTTCACTTGTGTGTTTATCTAAGAAATTTCTCTCTTGCCGAGAATCGGATCAACAGGTATCAAATTTATCCTTTAATATTCATAAGATACGAGAAAATCGTCAAATTTCATCCTTTTCATTCACATTCCATTACGTCGTCTATATACTTTGTGGTATATGTGTTTGTTTTGATAATGATCATTTCCTGTGTGTTTGTGTGTGAATGAATGTCTATTAACTATTTAATAAAAGGATTAGTTTTGGGTAACCGAGACAATGACAGAGAGAAAAGGGAGTTAGAGAAGGACTTATTGCATAATAAACATTCTATGCTACATATTTTATATGTAGGGTTCTGATAACTATACATAATAATATTAATGACAATGTTTTTGTTACTAGCTATATATGTTGTATGTATAATAATATTGTTTAACAATTTCCTTTGTCATTACCTTACCATGTTACATTAATTTTATTATTTACTATAATATATATTTAATTTTTATATATTGGGCCCTCAAGTAATTCAATCAAAACTCCAGATGATATTTTTCTTATTTTTTTTTTTAAATTAAATTAATTATTATTTTATAATTATCTTAGTTTAGTATAATAACTTTTTTATGTTATATTTATTATTTATTAACAAATTCCTTTACAACAATTTATTTTAATATATAATATAATATAAATATTGCTGATTACACATTTTTTATTTGTTTCTTCGTTTTAGTGAACAATTTTATTTTTTTTATAGATGATTTTTTTAAAGTATAGATTTTCATTAAATGATTATATTTTATTTATAATAATAATATTAATATAAAATATATTATTTTAAAAATAATTAATACATAATTTTTAATTTATTATTCAAAATATATAAAAAAAATATATATTAATTAATTAATTAATAAACAATATTTAATATTTATAATTTTGCATTTTATTAATTTAATTAATTAATTTATATCATAAATTTTACTTAATTAAAATAAATAAAATAAATTAATTAATTAAAGAATAATTTTTAATATTTATTTTGTTATTAATTAATTTTGAATTTTATTCAATTAAATTTTGAAAAAAAATATTTTAAATCAAAAAAAAATAATTTAATTAATTTTTGAATATTTATAATTTTAATTATTAAAAATTAATTATTAATTAATTTATTAATGTTATATTTTAATATATTTTTTTTAATTTTAAAATAAAAATTAATAAAAAAAAATAATATATTTTATATTAAAATATAATTATATATTTCATATGTATAGCTGATATGAGAGTTAATAATCATAAATATGTTTAGAGGACAACCACGATGAAATGTTTTGTTCTATCTATTAATTATTATAATTTATATTTTTTAATATAGCACTTTACGTATATCTTCATTTTACTCAAATTTCCAACTAAAATTAAAGATTATGGTGAAAAAAGTCTCAGACTCCGTAGCAGTGTTGCAAGAACATTCGCCAAACATTCAGCATGCAAAGCAAGTTCTCCCGGAAGCGCTGTACTACCAACTTTCACACAAGCCAATTCACGAAAACTCGACGCGACATCATGAATTTTCAGGATAATGTTCCTCGTTTGAAGCGGCGACGACGTATGTTGCGTCAAAACCTGCCCGAGCTCTGTAATTCTCCGAATTGCCGTTAGACAAGCGGTGAGATGTTCCGGAAGACTATTTAAATGCGGATCTGACATTGCGACAACGAGTTGTTTTGACGACGTTACAAGTTGCAATGCTTGTTCCGTGAGTTCATCACGAGCTGCTTGAAATTTTTGCTCGTCAATATCGACGCCGCCGCCCGCATGTTGCGCTTGTGTACAGGCATTCGCGATTTGATCGAGTTTTACTTGCAACCCTGCCATGGCAAAGTCCGTTTTCGCAAGAAGTCCTTCGACATTCATGCCAGCGGAGCCGTTCATGTGTCGATGTGACGTCAAAAAAGGACTCAAAGGCGGCGTACTGAACTGCGGTTGTGGCTTACGGGCGAGTTGCGGCGAAAAAAGCATTGAAACCGGCGGTTGAGGCGTCGTGCCATTCGCAAAAAGCTTCGTATTCGGGATTTGTGGACAATCGCTGCGTGATCTGATGTGCCCATTACACGCCGGGGCACGATTTTGTTCGATATCTTCTCTACTAAAATTAAAAGCTCGTTCAATATCATGATATGTACTGGCTGGTTTATGCAAATGAGGTGATCCGATGGTAGCGGTGCGAACGGGAGTCGAATTTTTCATGACCGGAATGGGACTCTTGATGATTGGTTTGTGCGGAAGCGGAGGTTTTTTCGGGGGTAATGTGAGCAATGGCGGGGACATTTGTGACGTGGCATCGCGTGGCGGTAACGATGGCGGAACGGCATCATTATAATCGGAAAATCCATTCAGGTGTGTCGTTTGGGCGCGACACGGACTCGGGCTTTTCGTGCGTCGTTGCAAATCAATGTTTTTCGGAGGACGTTGCGGAATGGGATTTTGATCGGAATGCACGCATCGTCGCGGCGGCGGCTTTAGGAACCCATTTTCCGTCGATTCTTCCTCGTTTTTGGCATTTTTCGCCTTTTCCGATGTCTTACCGCAACAGAAAAAGGGCTTTCGATCGAGAGACGGATACTCGATAATATTTCCGTTACCATTCAAGGTACTCGAATCGACGGTATCTGTATTTGGGGACGCTGAATTTGCAATTTCACCTTTATTGCAGTACAAATGCTCGTCACGATTTGCTTCGGCGGTGTCGTTAAGGTCAGGAGGAGGCGGAATAATGAATGAGAGAATTTCTTCAGGTGTCAACTCCACAGCGGGAGTTGCCTTTTGTGTGGGAGGTACGATCGTTACCTGCTTAATGAACGCTTCCAACTCGATATTTGTCTGTTTTTGCTTGTCATCGAACCCTCGAGGCGGAACGGGAAGCGTACTTAGGGCATCTAGCTCATCTGGGGTTTGAGGCGGCGGAATTGACGTCAAATCAATGAGATCGGGATCATTCACGATCATCGATTCGTCGGCCATATTAAAACCTAAAAGCTCCTGATTTCGCTCGTTTTCTTTTGAACTATTTTCACGCAACTTCGCTAGATATTCCCGTAGCTTCGCACTTTCCTGTTCAACCGGAAAGACATTAGTATCGGGACTATGGAGCCCGAAACTGTGTCGATTTAGGCGGTTTCTCTGGTTATTTTGTCTCACCTGGTTTTGATGCACGGGCGAACTATTGGGACTATAAACACTTTCATTATCACTTTCGCTCAACGACAAATCATGCCCCAACGCTTGAAGGTCACTGATGATCTTGCTGAAACCCTGAACTTTCCTTTCCGCCTTCGGAGTGCCGTTATTTAGCGTCAATTGTTGCGGCGTCACACGATTTTTGTCGTATAACGGACTTAATACTGAATTCAAATCGCGTTCGATGTCGTTCAGTTCGGAATTTATCGTGTCACTGAGCAACGTTAACGAGTCACTGTGCTTCAAAACGCCCGGCGGCGGCACATTTCCATCAATATTGTACGATTGCTTCGAACTACCGACACTTTCGCAGTCACTTTCAAAATCCACGGATGATTCGCGCCACGGATCATGAATATTTGGTCGAATTTCGTGCTCGCCGCAAGATGTCGTACTAAAATCGCCGTGTTCGTTCAAATATTGTTCGCTATTTTCGACCATTTTTTGCATTTCAACGACGCGTCGCAGCACATCGTCGTTTCGTTTCGCCTCAAAACGCTCCAATGTCGACAGGTGATTCTGATTTGCCGCCACTGTGCTGTTCATGTTGCGATCGCACAACTCGTTCGACTTCATGGAAGTCAAAATTTGCTTCGTCGAGTGATATGGCGGCGGCATGAGGAATGCCATGCTGTAAGTTTGCTTTTCCGGCGGAAACGGGAAATAGCTCCAGGGTGCCGGAATAATTGTGTGTTGCGACAAATACGGCGGCGGAATGTCTTCGATTTGGATTTCGCGTTCTTGGTCCACAACGAGAGATTTTCCTGTCAAGAGGCGATAATAACCGCTTAAAACTATCACAAATTCGGATGCCTCGCGATTTTCCATGGGGAACGTGATGAGGCGATCTGGCGCAATGTATACGGCAACGGCGTCAGAAACTTCGTCAATTTTTGTCACAGAGACACGGGAGAGTTCCTCAATTGTGCAAATTGGTTGCGGCACGGAACTGCGAATGCCGATAATTTGACTTAGACCGAAGCGGGGGGAGACGAGGAGTACGCGTTCGACGCCATCGCGCTGATTTGTACTGAAACACTTGGCGCCGTAACTTGGTAAGCCGGAAATTATGTCTAGATAATGGATTTTTGCTTGCAGTTGCGTTAACACTTTCGTGCTTGAACCGGTCATTTGGGAGTTTAATTTTAAAAAATGTGCTATCAGTCGTCGCAATTCCTTATGCTTCATACTATCCACTAATGAGGCAGGCACAAATCGTTCCAGTCCAAATTCTCTCCTAAAAATGAAAAAAAAAAAATAGATGAGAATAATTAAATAAAAGGTTCGATTTTATTAAAATTTTTTTTTAGAAAAAAAATTAATAAAATATTAAAAAAATACTTAAAAATATTTAATTTTAATTAAATTCTTTAATTTATCAATTTTTTGATTTTTTTTTTTTTTACATTTGTATGTATTTTAATTTTGATTTAAATATTTTTTGGTTTTTAATTAATTAAAATTATTTCAAACTTCTTGTCCTATATTTTTTATTCTTATTTTTTTAATATTGATAAAAATTAATTAATAATGTATTAAATTTATTTTTTAATTTTAATTATTTAATTAATACAAAATTTAAAAAAATAATATTAAAAAAAATAAATAAAATATTATTTAATTTTTTGATATTTTTAAAATAAAAAAAATATTTTAAAAATATAAATTTTATACATTTTTTGTGGTTAAGAATTAAACTTTTTTAATTAATTAAAATTAATAATTTTTAAAATACTAATTAATAATTTTTTAGAAATTTAAAATTATTTAATTAAAGATAATTTTCTCAAATTAACACACATATATTTAATTTTAATTTTTTTTTTTAAATAATAAACATTTAATGTTCTATTTAATTATCTAAAAAATGTTAAAAACGAAAAAAATTATATTTTTCCTTTAAAAAATTAAGAAAAATTATTTTTATTGCCTAAACAACTTCAA
The DNA here is from genome assembly GCF_036172545.1 of Culicoides brevitarsis. NCBI lineage: Eukaryota > Metazoa > Arthropoda > Insecta > Diptera > Ceratopogonidae > Culicoides > Culicoides brevitarsis. Next base: position 36,104,694 of record NC_087085.1, on the reverse strand, counting down.
AAAATCAAAATATTTTAATTATCTAATTCAGTTTGAGACAAAAAGAAATAAATTAAAAGTGCCCTAAATGTAATTTCCGTTCGTTATTGTGTAATTGAGCTTCAAAAACTAATAAAAATATCAAAGTACTCGTCGGATACCATTAAATAACCGTTAAAATTTAATTTGGTGCATTTGTGTCGACGTCAACGAGAGAGATTCCCAACTTTTTAATTGACCATAATTAAGTTATAATCAATTTTATTATCACAGCACGAGCGACGAGGCAAGTGTAAAGTAAATAAAACACATAAAACCCAAATAAAATAAAATTTAGAGGAATTTTTACTTACTCAACAGTTTTAACAGTTAATTTTGACGGTGATATATTGTTGGCTAACGCATGTTGATGGATGTGCAATGCGGCAAGTCGTAATGCCACATCGGGTTGCAGCTCGGGGGCAAAGCGTTCCTGCACCACGTCATTGCAACACTGCATGAACAGATAATCAAGCGCATTGAGATCCTTTTCCGCCAGCTCGGGCGTCGTTACGGGAACAAAAGTAACGCGAAACAAGCAACGTAGTTTATGGGCACCGGGACGCGCTGCTATCTGTTGTTTTTTTCGTTTCATTTCATGACAACGAGAAAAGTTGCAAGTAAACGGGAGAAAAAACAAGAAGAAGTTTGTTAATTAGAAAAGTACTTCAAGTGTTTCGTAATGAACTTTTTTTTCTAACATCATGGACTTTGTCTACTTACTCTGGCAACAGTTTCTTGCGGATCTAGAAGTGTCAGTTTATTTCGCTTCAAACTTTTTACATGCTCAACGACCAAACTGAAATGCTCGATGGCAGTTATGCACAATTTGTCTTGTAAGGAAGACATTACATCCTGTAAAATTAATTATGCGTCGAAATGAGCGGAGGTTACACATGTACACTTATTTGTTCGAGAGAGAAAGAAGGCGACAAGAAAAGAAGACGAGTGCTCTATTGCCAAAGTTATCTCATGAAATTTGTTCTTTTATTCGTTTCTTTTTTTTCTTTCTCGTGGGTGGGTGCTTTTTGATTTTTTTTTCATGAACCTCTTTTAAAAGTCTTTAAAGAAATTTTTAAAAATTATTTAATTTTATTTAAATGTTTTTTAATTTGTGTCAATTTTATATTTTTTTTTTAATTGAAATTGTTATTATATTAAATTTAATAATTTAATTAAATTTAAAAATGTTTTCATTTCTTAAAAATTACTATTTATTTATTTTATTTTTAATATTTTTTAATTTTTGTGTTTATTTTTTTATTTTCTTTATTTAAATTTAACTTAATTTATCACATTTTTAAATTTTTCATATTTTTAGAATTCAATTTTTTAAACATATTTTTCAAACGAAATAAAATAAAATTTTGAAACAAAAAAAAAATAAATAGAATAAACAAAAATAATTAAGTTTAATGGAAAAATAGAAAGTATAGTAAAGAAAATTAAATTATTTCCCAAAACTTTGGTAAACTTTAGTTCCTATATAATTTATTTTTATATTATTTTTATTTAATTAATTATTTTTTAATAAAATTAAATAAACCAAAAGTTAATTATAAATATTTTTTTGTAGAATTTTAATTTATTTTTTATTTAATTTTATTTTTTAAATCCACTAGAAATTGAATTTTTTTCCAACTTTTAATTTTTTTATTTAAAAAAAGCATTTGCAATCAAATTTTTATAAAAATTTTGTAATTTTATGAATTTTTCTCGTTTTTTGTCGACTTAAGAAATTTTTCATTAAAAAATTTTCATTTTTTGAAGCTCATTAAGTATTTTTAAATTTTAAAACACAAAATTTATAGGAAAAAAATTTATTTCCAATTTTTTTTTTCAAATCATCTTAAGCTTTGAGCTTAATTATATAAGAGCTTGAAAATTCAAGCTCGAAGCCCAAACTTTCAAAAAGTCGAGCTTTTGCAATGTAGAGTTTTGGGAAATAAAAAATTAATTTCCTTGAATATATTTTTTTTATTTTAATTATTTAGGTATTAAAATTAAATAATAATTTTTTCTAACACATTTTATTTAAAATTAAAATTTAAAAAATGCAAAATTCATAAAATTAGAATTTTTTAAATTAAATTCATTTTTGCAAAATATAAAATATATAAAATTTAGTCAATATTAATAAAAATATTAAATTATTTGAAAATTAATTAATTTCTTTTAAATTTTAATTAAAATATTTTAATTTATCAAAATTAATTTAAATTTTAATTAAGAGACTTTTCATTTGCTAAAAATAAATCTGTGACGTAGCCAAAAAGAAAAATAAATTAAATTTCGACAAAATCGATATCAAAAGCACCCACGTGAAAGACAAGCAAGAATAGTTGATTTCCTGTAACAACTTCTTTCTTTTTCTTTTCACTTATCGCATTAAATCTTTACATTACCGTCCTTAATTAGATCTTCTTGGTTGGTTTTAATTATTCAACGATAAAACATTCGCCGCAGCAAAGAAACTTTTTTTTTTGTTTCCTTCTGTGTTTTCGATAAAAGAGTATCGCAATAAAAGTGAGGAGATAGCTTTGGCAATAAATTCTTAATAACACTTAAACAGTCACTTCGTGTGAGAAACGGAGATAACTTACCTGAACTTTGGTAGTTGAGTCGTATTTGAATGATTTAGTTTGTCCATTCTCGAGAAAAACTTTGAGCACGTTAGCCATTTGGGGTACACAGATATCACCAAGAGAAAATGCCGATGGCTGTTGATAGCACGAGAAAACATGAAAAAAAAGGAAAAAAAAAGGTAATGGAATAAAGTGTGTGTGTATAATAGAATGAAAAATTATATAAATTACGAAATAATAGGAGAATGTTATCTCGGAGAAAAAAATGTACTTGATGTCATAGAAATATTGTTCGCAGCAAATATTTTTTTTTGCTACGATGACGATGATATGAATGATTGTGTCACACAACAAAGGTAAGTTCATATATTTTCATTAGTATCATGGTGCGGAGAATGGCATGGCACACAAAAGTAATTGAATGTAATTGAAATTTTATCACGTAACATTAAACAAGAGGCGTATAAATGAGTGCACATTAGGCGCAACGTTAGAGAAAAAAATATTTTTTTTTTCCGAAAAAAAAACAGACCGACAGACGAAAAAAAAACTAAAATAAAATTCTTACGGGAAACAAAGGTGCTCCATTAACACAGACACTTTCCGCAAATCGGACACGTATCGGTTTTGATTTTAGTTTTGCCTTTTTGCCGGCGGACAAGAGTGTCGATTTACGCCCAACTGTTGTACAGAGGTGCGGTTGGCACACAACCAGCGATACCGTGTCTTCGCAATTTCGCACGAGTTGAATGACGTGATCGCGCGGCGCTTCCTTCACATCTTCCCCATTGACTTCGAGAATGTGATCGCCGGGCAGGAGATCTTGCGCGCTCGGGCCGTCTTCGGTGACAAAACGCACGATGACGGGACGTTCGCTGCCCGCAACGAAGCCAAAGCCCAACGTCGGGCTGCGTTTGAGGGTGACATGACGGGGTTTCGGTGGTGAATCGTCGTTTTCGTAGCGCTCGGGTGCCTCGTACGTTGCAGTTTTGTTCAAGTGACTGAAATGAAAGAAGAAAAAAATTAACAAGGGAAAAGTTTGTTTGAACGTGTCTTGAAGAGGAAAAGTTTCTCTTGTGTATGTGTTTATTTTTTCAAGTTGGATTTTAAGGCAAGTGCAATAAGGAGAAATATTTCATTTTTTAATTCAGATATTTTTTTTAATTTTATTTTTTGACAGAAATTTAGATTTTTTAAATCATTTTTAATAAAAATTAGTGAAAATTATTTAAAAATTTTTAAAAAATTAAAAAATAAATTTAATTTTTTTCTTTTTGGATTTTCTTTAAATTAATTTTTTTGACTAAAACTCTTAAATCAAGTTGTTTAATTAAATTTCTTAAATAAAATTATAATCAAATTAAATTTTTTAATAAAATTTTTGAAAAAAAAATTTATAAAAATAAAAATTGATTAAAATTAACTAATTAATTTTATATAAAAACATAACTGAAATTTGGAAAAAAAATTAATAATTTAATTAAAAATTTTCCACATAAAATTTGAAACAAAATTTTAAAAAAAACCGAAAAAACTACTAAAAACTACTAAAGTCATTTAAAAAAATAAAAAAAAAATTATAAAAAATTAAATAGAAAAAAAATAAAATTTTAGGACTTTTTAGACATTGTATTTATAATTTAAAAAATAATTAAAAATGATATAAAAATATTTTTAAAATAAAATATATTTTTTCAATCAAGCTAAAATTTAATTGATCTAAAAATTAAAATGATTATTTATTTTTTAATTTTATCAATTTTTTGTAAAAATTATTTTTAAATTAAATTAGAATTATTATTAAGTAAAATAATTAAAAAAAAAAACTTTAATATTAATTTAAAATAAATTATAATTTTAATAACTTTTTTTTATTAATTTTTAAATATTTTTTTTTATTAATTTTTAAAATTTTATAAAAATATATTTAATTTATTAAAAAAATTTACTGAATTTATTTATAAAAATTTTAAAACAATTTCTAATTTAAAACGAGAAAAAAATGAAACATTTTCGCTCACTGCACTTGCCTCAAAGAAAGAAAAAAAAAATATAAACTCACTTTATGTAGTAATATTGTCCTTTCAAGTCGACTGCTCGCTCCCATCCATAGGGCAAATCATAATCAGGTCGCCAGTTTTCTATCGGAGGTAACCATCCAGCCGTTTTTGTTATGTGACTGTTTGTCGCACACAAAGGAATCATTTAGAAGAAAAAAAAAAGAAAATAGAAAAAAATTGAGTACGGAAATTTTTTTTCTAAAGCTAAACTATTATTATACTGCATCGGTAAGCTTTAAATAATGATGATAATAATACAAAAAAAAAGTGAGGAGTACATTCTTTCTGCATTGGATGGATAAAAAAATCGCATAATAGAAAAAATAAACCTTATGATGGAAAAAAAAGTTGTCCACAACAAACAGGTCGTTTTTTCTTGCTACAAAGAATTTGATCAATAAACGGATTTTTTTTTGTAAAGAACACGCGCATCCGTTTTTTTTTATTAAATCTAGAATCCACCCTTCAACTTACCTGATAAAATTACAATAAACACATTTTTTAGAAATTTTTATCAGATAAACTTTGGGCGAATAAGAAGTTTTTTATTATTTTCCATATTTTCACATGATAAATGTGTGTGTGCCGTGAAGCAAGAAAAGCACGAGAGAAAAATAAAACTCGGAGAATAATTGTTGCTGTCAGCAGCAAACATTACCGGTCTCGTTACCGGTGGCTTGTATGCCGATCGTATCTCGTACGAGGCTCGGAGGAAGGGGAAAACCACAAAAATACCATTGATACGGATTATTAGTCGGATAAGTGTAGCGACGTGCATTTCAATTTATCTACATATATTAAATAAAATTTTAATCTTTGTAATTTATGACCTCTTTCACCTCTTATAGGCAATAATGTGCTCGCAAAAAAGCACGAGAGGAAGTTTAACTTTTTTTCGGGTGAGTATTTTTGCGAAATAAAACGATTTTTCATTTTACGATTTTTTTCGCAGCAACTCCTGCTCGGTAAATTAATCCTGTAAGGAAGACTTTTATGTCTGGCAATTCATCTTAATGGCAAGACGGAGTAAAATTTATCATCTTATTTAGTAAAACAATGAATTTCAGTGCAAAAAAAAAATAAATAAAAAAAATATTCAAAAAAGTATCACAACGATGACAAAGGCAGCAACAACGACGACGACGACGATAATAATACTAATGTAATAAAAGAATGTTGTTTTTTCCTGCATATTTAAGCAGAAGAATATGAATAATAACTTTGTATCACATCTCGTGTACAACAATATAATAAACATGAATATGTCAAGAGACATTTATTTCTACCGTAAAAGAGCATGAGAGAAGCACGTCTCCATGTCGTGAAAAGTCTCTGTGCAAAAAAAAAAGAAGAAGCCCAGAGTAAGCAGAATTTTTATTGCAAAGTATTTAAACTATGTGTCATTCTTTGCACAAAGACATTATGAGGAGAATAGAGGACTGTTCATAAATTAGAAAAAACAACAGTTTGGATACACAATAGAAGCAATTATATAGTTCAGAGGTGTTGTCGTTGAAAGTTTTTGAAATTGATTCTATTCAATAAGATTTTTTTTTAATTTATACACGAAATTTTCCTTAACAAAAAATTTAAAAAAATGTTGGTTTTAATATTAAAATTAAAATTATATTAAAAAATTAAATTACAATTAAATTATTAAATTTTTTAAAAATTAAAATTACTAAATTATTCAAAATTTTATTAAAATTATAAAATTGAATTAAAAAATAAATTAATTATTTAAAAATTAATTAAAATAAAAATAAAATAAATTTATTTAATTATTTTCATTTAATTTATTTTTATTTAATTTTAATTTTTTTTTTAATTTTTTTTCGTAGCAGCTGTTTATCTAAGCTTTAAGAATTTTAGATTTAATTTAATGACCTAAGATTCAATCTAAAAATTGAATAAAAAAATCTTAAATCTTTGAATAAGTCGATTAATATTTGACTTATCGAGCATATTTTGAAAAAAAAAAAATTATAAAAAAAAATATTAATTTTTAAAATATTTTGATTTTAATAAAAATTTAATGAACAATAATATAAAAAAAGAAAATTAATTTAATTAATTAATAAAATATGTAAATTAATTTTTTATAAGGCAGAATTTTTTTTAAAGCAAAATCTTATACAATTTTTCATTAATATTAAGCAACAATTTTAAAATTAGAAAATAAAAATATTTTATCAAATCGAATTAATAAACCTAAAATCATGGTCGAAAAGCCAATTTTTTTTTAATAAATTTTTTTTTAACTTTAAATTTATTTAAATTTTTCACTTTTCAAGTCACAAAAATATTTTAAGAATTTTTAATTAATTTTATTTTATTTTATATTTTATAATTATTTTGAAGAAAAAAGTTTAATTTTGACTCAATTTATTTTTAAATATTTTATTCATTTAAATTGAACATATTTTAAGGTTATTCATATTATCCTAAAATAAGCAAAATATTTTTCATTACAAAGGGCATCCTTCAGACAACACTTAAAAATATTTTACAAATGCATGAAAAGATAACAAATATCGACACTTGAGACTTCGATTGACTCAATTCAAGGTATTAACTCTTTTATTCAACAAAATAGTTGAAACCAAAATCCGATATTGACAGAATGAAGAGTTGAACTATAACATTTCATGAAAACATGAGTAAAATTAAAAATATTTTCATTTCTACAATTTTCCTTTGGAATGCAGTGACGAATATTTTCTCGAAATGATGTAACATGAGAACAAGTCATCTTTTTTCGTCATGATCTAATATTAGAAAAAATTATTAAAGTCTCAATTACTCCGTCCCTGACTTCATGAAACAACAAAAAACTGTTGTTTAAACATTTTGTATGTTCTTTTTATGAATATTTTGACGTTTTATGTAAATAACTCCAATCTTTAGCTGTACAGGAAACACAACATCAAACGAACGTCAAATATAGACAAAGATTTGTTTTATTATTCAATTCATGTTCGCGCATCGGCAGCACGAAATTTACATTATCAATCAATAATTAATCTTTTATCAGCAAAATCATTAAGTGTACAAAAAGTGCCACGCTGCCACTTCATTAATAATATCGCTTATTTGCTCGTAATTAATATTATCTAATCACCAAATGACCCGTGTAACCGACGTACCACTGACACAAATGAGTTAATACTAAATAATAAATAGTCGTACACAAGCAAAAAAAAAATGTCTTATTCATAACAAAATTTTCTTACGTACAAAGGAACCTTACAAATTCTTCTTTAAATAAATTATTCGCTGTACGAGTCTCCATAGCAGTACGAACGAAACGACAAGTGAATGTTCGCCTATGTGAATGTTTAAAAACGAATAGAAAGAATCAAACGAAATTCTCGAATATTTCACACACAAAAGACGCGCGCGGATGTTAATAGTTTCCGATGGAAGTAGTGCAAAGTTATCACCCAGTGGGCGTCATAACTGACGGTCCATTTAAAAACATCAATTGATGATACGTGAATATGAATTCCCTTGATTCAAATTCGCTCGACCTTAACCATCTTACCCAGAAAAGGTTTTGGTACGAATATCTGATGGTGTTTGGGTGATCTTCTCTCTCTTAAAAAAAAAAAAAATCAAAGAAAAATCAAACAACAAAAGATGTTTTGCTTATTTTCGGATTAAGACTCGATATTTATGGTTGTCGTATTGTTTGCGTTCTAAATAAAGAAATTCAAGTCAGGGATAAAAAAAAATTTACTAAATATCATGAGCATTTTCTAAATATGTGTTTAATATAAAATTTAGTAAAATTTAATGAGACAAACTCTATTAGGTAAATGGACAAAAATTTAAAAAAAAATAAATTATTTTAAAAATTTATTTAAATTATTTTTAAAAAATTTTAATTACTTTGAAAAATCAAAATTTAATTAAATATTAAAAAAAAATATTTAAATTATTTTAAAATATTTTTTTTCATAATTTTAATTACTTAATTTAATTTTTTTTTATTTTAAAATTAATAAATTAAATTAAAATAATTATTCCAAATTATTTATAAAATTATTTTAATGAGAAAAAATTATTTAATAAAATAAATGCTTCGAATATTTAAAAAAAAAATTAGGAAAATTTAAATTAGGTATGAACTTAAATTTAAAATAATTTTTCAAGATTTATAAATAAATTCTGAACATATTTTTAATTTTGACAATTTTTATGTAAATTATGCAAAATAAAATCAGGGCTGCAAAAGCTTAAAAAACGTATTTTATTTTTGAAAAAAATTATTTTAATATATTTTTTAACCTAACTTAAGCTAAATTTTTAAATTTTCAACCATATTTCGAGAAAAAAATATTATTTTCAAAAATTTTCAAAAAAATTCATTAATTTATTTGATTTAAGTTAAACTTAAAAGATTTTAGCTTATAATGATTGCTTTTAAATCAGATTTTTTTGATTTTTTTAAACTTAGGAAATTTTACAGCTTTGGGTAGAATCCAAAGATACTTTAAAACTGTAAATATTTGCTAAAAATGTTATAAAGATATTTTTTTTTAAAAATTATTTAAATTTTTTAATAATTATTATTATTTTCTATTTTAATAATTTTTTAAAGAGCAAAAAAATTGCTTAGCTTAAAAATTTGAAATATTTTTTTCGTCCCTGTTAATAACGGTAAAATAAAAAAAAAAGTGTGAATGAAGAAAAAAAATCAAATTCTACGCATGAATCTAGTTTTTTTTTTCTCTACAATGCTACATTGTAATTGACTTTCTCTGAAAACGACAAAAGACTTCACATACCCGTATAAAAGTAAGCCTGTTTATAAAATTAAAATATTACATGAATTTTTCTAAACACGTTTTACCATTCATAGGGTTTCGTGACTGACTCTCGTTACACATTCGCCTGAATGGTTCTAGCTGAGCGTTTGTGTGTATTTTGAAACTTGAAGCGATTAGACTTTGTGATAAGAATGCTTGATACCCTCTTAGAAGGCGCTAAAACTTTTAGCAGTACATAATTGAGTGGGTATTGTTGAAAAGTTACGGAGAGAAAAGGAGGAAGAAGAAAGTAAAAAAAAATACATTTTGGGAAAAGAGGCAATGCTCCGCTCGTTAAATTAAGTACGTTGATGAACTGAGTAAGTATCTTCTGGATGGCGGCGGATTCACGCGAAATACGGGCTTTGGGAATATTACGATAGTGTCATAAAGTCTATTATTATAGATGGCAATAAAAGGGGATTAAGTTCGATCTTTTCGTCGTTCGCTTTCTTTTAGCGACGATTTTAGCGTGTGGTGTTAACGAGCCAAGTAATCATAAAATAACAATAGAATTAAGTCGAGGAAGCGAAAAAATAAAATATCGTAAAGAAGCCTTACCGATACAAAAAGCGAAATAAACTTACTTGCAGTAGTAGAGACGTCCATCTTTCGCGGTATGCACTGTCCAACCTTCTTTAATGCTCTGTTGTAAGGCATCTAAACTGTCATTTCCTGTGGTTCCGGCTGCCGTTGTCGCTGCATCGTAATTAGCTGTTGTTGTTGTAGTTGGTTGCGTCGAGAAAGATGTCGTTGTACCGCCAACACTTCCACTCGCCGACGAGTTATTGCTCGATGAGTACGAGAGACTGGCATGCGGATTCGCATCGACATTCGTTCCCGGTATTGGCGACGATGATACGCTATCCGTGTGGAGCAGCATTGTATCGAATCGCTGCTAGAATGTTCGTTTGATAAACACTGAAAGGGAAAATTTAGACAAAAAATTTTAATTAATATTTTTTAATTTAAGGTAAGTACAATTCAAAAATTTTTTTCACATATTTTACGTCTTTTTTAATTTAATGAAATAAATTCAAATATTTTTAAAATTTTTTTTCAAATTTTAATAGGAAATTTTATTTTAATTTAAAAATTAATATTAAATTAATTAATTAATTAAATACATTTAATTTCGTTTAATTAATATTTTATAATTAATTTACTATTTTATTTTATTTAAAAAAATATTAGTTTTTTTATTTAAAATATTAATTAATTAATATTTATAAATTAAATTTTAAAAATTACTTAAAAAATATTAATTAATAAAATTTTTAATTAAATTTATTTAATTTTTTATTAATTTATTTATTTAATATTTTTTATTTAAAATTATTAAAAATTACTTTAAAAATTAATTATTTTTTTATTAAATTTATTCATTTATTTATTTATTTTATTAAAAAATTTATATTAAAAAAAAATTTTTTATTTTTTTTAAATTATTTAAAATTTTTTTAATTTTTTTTAATTAAATTTGTATCCTAAAAATTTATAAAAAAAATTAAATTGGACAAAAAATGAAACAAATTTAAAATTGTATTAGCCTAAGCCGATTAATTCTTTTGTTTCATTTATAGATTAAATTAAATTTTTACAAAGCAAATTAGCAACATCCCAAAAAATTTTTCAAAAACAAATAATTGGATGCTTGTTTCTTGTCTCTCATAACCCCAAAGTTAATATTTGAATATTTGTTTTATTTTATATACCTAATCTGTATCTACAAGTCGACGAGATGATTGCATAAAATTAATTAACAAAAATATCATCGTAATAAAATAAAATTTAACTTTTATTCCCCTTTGTTTCTTTTTTTTTGTTTCTTCTCTCTTTCTGTACTTTATTAATCTAATTCAAACACACAAATTGCTTCTCTATTTCAGGCTAGAGACATTCACCCTTCCTCATCAAATTCACAGTCGTATCGTTGCTCACTTTGTGTGACACAAATTTTAAACTCAAACCATGTAAGTTTATCCCACGAGAGAGAAACAGAAATAATTTGTGACATCTTTTAATGAGGGTCCTTCTAACTTAAACTCTTAATGGCACCATATTCATTTATAACAATAAAATTTTATCATTGTTTTATTGTTGTAATTTTTTTTTGATTTAATTTGTCTATTTTTAGATTTTATGGAAAATTACGAAATTTCTCCAAAAATTGCTAATTGAGTGGAAAAGTTTCGACGAAAAAATAATCTCTTTTAACCGTGGAAGAAAAAGTTAATTAAATCATTCTTGGTACTCGGTTTCAAGCCAAATACAAGAAAAAAGGAGAAAAGCAGTGAGCGATACAAGCAAGAGTTTGACTAAGATTGAAATTTAATAAATGGTAAAAATATTAAAATAATTTCAGTAGACAGTTGCTGGAACAAGAAAATATTTTTCATATTTTTTTTTTTACAAAATTTCTTTATCTAAAAGTTTTTAACAACTACACAGAAAATAGAGGAAAAATACTTTATTCAAGTATAAAGAATAAAAATATTTCAGTTGATATTAAAGTCCAGGGAGATTTAATTCTCTCTCCCGTCGCTCTGTCTCTATAGAAACTATGCAGGAGTGGCAGGCGACTAAAACTGTGCAACAAAGCAAGACAATTTTCTGCTGGGACACAACAAAACAGCAGCAGCAGCAGTGGCAGGATCGTTCGAGATAACACAAAGTTTATTGTAGTTTCTTTTTTTTATTATTATATTATATTGCGCACACACACACTTTAAAAGAGTACAAACAGGCCATAAATATACGTTTCAAGTACCTACAAGGTATACTATTGAGAAGCCATAAACACACAAAAAGCTCCTTTCTTATGCTTATCACGTCTTTCATTTCAAACCATTTTATTTAAGTTCCGTTTAACATTTTCAAATATTTATGATTGAATATTATTATTTTTCTTCTATTTTTTATGATTTCATTATGTTCGTTTGAATAGTTGTTATTGATGCTTTTGCGCTTTGTTTAACGTTCACATTTTGTTTCAGCTTCTGTGTGTGAAAGAAAAGAAAACTGCGAAGAATTACTTTTCGAAGAGATCAAAAGCAAAACTTGACGTTTCTTCAGGTAAGTCAATTTGAAATTATTTTAATTAAATTTCAAAAAAAAATATTTCAGAATTCATAGAAAGTTTCAAGAAAATGAGAACATTCATAATCAAAACAATTTAGTGAAAAAAAAAATTAATTATGAAAGTTTGATCTGGATGTCTATTCAAATTTTAGTTGGAAAAAGCATCAACTTCTCACTTATGAACATCGCTTGATAGAAATGCTGATTTTGAGAGATCGTCAATTGTCTAACTGTTGTATTTTCGTTCATGATGTCCTTAATGATAAAATTAATTCTATTCATGTCAATGATGCATTTGAAAATCGCTTATTGCTCTACGACCTCAGGAGACAAGATCTTTTACTTTAAAAGAGATCCATAAATGTTCAATTTTGAACCGCTGCTTTAGTATTTTTAATTCAACCTGTGATATTGATTACTTCAATAAGCCAAACACATCACCCCATCTCATCATTTCATGGAAAAAAATATGGCATGAGTTTTTTGATAGTTTTGTGTTAGTTATGCCAAAAGTAGTCGAAAAAACCTAAATTCAAAATTTTAAAATGAGCTTTTGATATATTTTTAATGGATTTGGGGGTTTTCATGTACCTCTTTCCATACCAAGCCAAGCTAAAAGTGCTTAAAAATACTGAAGCATATTCCATAATTAAGAATTAGGTTTTTTCGATTACTTTAGACCTAACTTTAGACTAACACAAAAAACTATCAAAAAATCTCATGCCATATTTTTTTTCATGAAATAATGAATCGAGTGATGTGCAAAGATAAGCTTTAAAATTAAACTCAAGTTGCTTTTTGATCAAATTTTCTAATTGAAATACCGTAATGTAGATAATTCTTATGGAAAAAAATCCGTTACAAATTCAAAAAAAAAAATGGTAATTAATTAATAGAACATCAATTTTGAAGTTAATAGAACAATATTTTTCCATTAAATTTTGGATTTTTTTTAGCAATTATTTAGACAAATTTTAATTTAATTTTCATAAAATCAATAAATTAATTAATAAAAATTCACTAAAATAATTTATTCTCAAAAATTTTGTTAAAAATATTGAAAAATTTTCAAAATTCGTTTAAAGTTCAAAAATTTTACGTAAAAATGTTAATGGAGCGAATTTTAAAACCTATTTTCTTTAATTCGAACGGATTATTTTTTTTCCATAAGAATTATCTACATTACGGTTTTCAATCAACTTTTTTTGTATACTAATATATAAGTTTTTTTTAAACCTCTAATTCACTCGAGTTCACTAAATTTAACCTTTGATCAGAAATTTGAGATCATACATCTCGCAAGAAAAAAATCTTTCGAGACAAACAATTTTTTGCACTTCACAGATACAGTTAAAGAGCAAAATAAACAAAAAAAAATCATACAAATAAATCCAAAAAGCGACAGACAACTGTTAATACATCGTCGTCATCATCGTCGAGGATTTTCATAAAAATATTTCTGCCTTGTCTTGTTTATACTCCGACTTATATTTGATGGCACAGAGCAACGACACAAAATAACAACAACAACAACAACGCAACACAATATGTTGCCTTTGAAATGAATTTAGATAGAAATAATTGGCACTATATGGCACATCATTTTATAATAAGCCTTGTTAGGCATTTGTACCATGCAATAATCATGATAGAATGTTGTGTTTGTTTATCCTAATGTCGAATTTTGAATTCTATTGAACTTTCCTATTATGTGCCTTTTGCCTATCGCTATCCCTTCGCTGACTTGAATACCAAAGACGAAAGTTGCAGTGTTATTCAATTCGAATTTCCCTTGTGCTTTCTTTTTATTTTTTGTCGATAAGATGAATTTGGAGAAAATAGTTGAAAGACCCCGCATCGGAGTTCATGAAAAGAATTTATGGGCAATGGAGGTGTATTATGAATTTTAAACAATATCAACCTTTGTTGTTATGGATATCAATGGAGGAGATACACACCAGTCAGCCGAGCAAGACATTATGAACATAAATCCATAACGGAGAAAATGTAACAGATGAAAAAGAAAGGTTCAAATCTTCCCTAATTGTCCAACCTTTATCTTCTCGTTCTTTTGTGCTGGTCCGTGTGTTTTTCTCAGTGTTTTATTATTTTCCTTTTGCGTGTACTTTTCCTCGTACACGTAAGTGTCTCGTTACACCGAACGCAACGTATCAATTTGTATGCAAACTACAAGGGATTAGAGATAGTCCTTGAAAAATGTCAAAATGAACAATGAAGAGGTACACACACACAGCTTTTTTGTTACTCTTTGAGACATGCTGTGCAAAATTTTTGGTTTTTTGTGTCACATTTTACGTTAATCACATTACGTGTTATTTTCCTTTTGCTTATTTACACTTTTCCGTTCTACTTGAATAAAAATTGAGAATATTTCACCCCTTTTCAAATGGTCACCGGGCATTTATTATGCTTTAAATAAAATAAATTCGAGACCTTTTGAGCCGAAAGTTTAAACGTTCTCCGGTCCTTCGTCATCATTTGTTATGATGATTCATAAATCGTTTGTCCTTTTAAATGGAATGTTTTGTATGTAAATCTTCTTTTTTTTTGTTCTGGAAGTTTCTCGTCTTACAAGCCACACGTTTAGGTACAATACTTGAGATAAGCAGTAAATCTTGTTAAGGCCCGCAATTTGTTACGAGTTGAAAAATATTTCTTGATCGTTGAAAATGGAGAAAAAAAATCATGATGACTCCACGAAAATGGCAACTCTTGATAGAAAAAAAAATAAAACGAACTTGACAATGGAAATTAATTAGAAAGATCACGTCGTTTGCACTTTTTTCGTTGCAAAAGTGGATGAATAAAGGATAATAAATTAATATCAAAAAGAAAGGAGTAAATGAGACTTTTCATCAGAGCAATTACTGAACAATAGTTTCGTTAGTTGGAACATGACTTTGAGTGGAGTTTATTATTGAAGTACTGTTTTTCAATTAAATTAGGCTTTAGTTTGTACTTTTGCAGTACAATTTTTATTTTCATTGCAATAAATTATATTGCACTAAAAGTTTACTTGGGCTATTCTAAAGGCTATCACACAAAAATTCTCTAATTAAAATACAATTAAATAAATTATCAGATTTAATTTTGAGGCAATAAATGAAAAATACCTAAAAATCATTAAAAAAATAATAAATTAAATTTAAATTTTTTAAATAAATAAATTTGTTGAAAAATTTAATTAAATAAATATTTTATTAAATTTTATTTTATTTATTTTTTTTTATAATTTTTAAAAATTTTTAAAAATTAATTTTATATTTTTTTATTATTTTTTTTTTTTTTTTTTTTTTTTTAATTTAATAATTAAATTTATTGTTTTAAAATTATTTTATTGCTTTTATTTTTTTATTATTTTTTTTAATTTTTTTAATTTAATTTAAAAAATTATTAATTTATTTTTTATTTTAATTTTATTTTATTTTTTTTTAATTTAATTATTTAATTTTTATTTAAAAAAAAAAAATATTATTTTTTATTAATTTTTAATTATTTTTTTTTTTTTTCAAGGTTTTCAATCATTCAAAAGAAACATTTCTTGATTGTCAAAATAACAAAATTTTTGATTGATTAAAGACAAGAAAATTTTATGTCAAAAACAAATCAATTTTAATCGAAAGCTCTTGACTTTGAACCAATTGCGTCTCAAATTAAAACAACCTGTTGCCTTATTCACAAAAAATAATCCGCCACAAACTTGTAAATGAACAAATGCCAAAAGAGCAACTTTTCGAATAAACACACTAATTAACCGAAACAATGACACAACAACAGTTCAATTAAAATCTCAATTCGACCCAAAAAAAAAAATAAAATGAATGTGAAACTTTAAAAAGCCAATTCCAAAAATGAAACTTATTGTTATAAAAATAAATTCATTCGATATTCATTCAAAAAAGGATCAAACAAAAAAAAAGTTTAAAATCTAATTATCGCCTATATAATATTTTCCATTGTTTGCTCCCCATATCAGAATCACTCAAACAAAAAAATAAAATAAATGAGCATTCTTTGTGACTCATCAGTAGAAGCGTTCGACAGACAAAAATTAATTAAAATTAAAAGCATTATTATTATTTTGATGGAGACTTACCCAAGTATGATCAATGATTTTATTTAATTTGTAGCATTTAATATTTTTGTTGTTGTTCGTATTTCTCGGAGTAGTTGTTGGTTCCTTCTCACATGGATGCTGAATGGTTATCTTAACATTGCAGACCTCCATTTGCTAAGCTTATTGTTTCACGGCTCATCTTTCGAAAAAAAAACTCTGCTACTGTTGCGTACAATTTTGGACACGGGTGACAATGGGAATGTGATTCGAAATTACTTTTTGGGAAAATGTGTGTGTTTGGTGATATGGCAAAAATTTCAAGATGATATGGCGCAGAATAAAGTACTTTTCCAGCCTTTGTTTCTAAATTCTTTTCACTTGTTTTTCCTCTTTTAATGATTTTTTTTCTTTCACAAAAATTTTCGCGTATATGTCACATTTAAAGAGATATTTTACTTTTTTTTTTATCTTTGTTTCATTCAAATTTGTTATATAATTCTTTCATTTTTCCACACTTTTCGTCTTTTATTATTCTTCTCCACAATTTGCACATTTACGTCATATCTGTGAGTAAGTTGTCTGTTGATGGATGCTGTTGTTGTTTTAGATCTACATGCAGCACTGTGAAAAAAAAGAGAATACAAAAGAAAATCAGTCATTTAAAAGATTTTTTATAGCAGAAAAAAAACTTAAATGAAAGGAAAAATATGTCAAATGCAGCTCTAGACACTACATTTTTTATTCATAAGTGATCTGAGAGAAAGAGTGAGACACATTCAATCTTTAATCACACCATACAGCTGCACAAAAAAGAAAAAAAAAACTAAAAAAAATAAAACAAATCTGCATCGTTCGGTAGACAGAACTTTTTTTTTGTCGGAGAAAATGAGGGATGATGGATATCCGTCCTATATGTCCATCATATTTATCATAAATCACCGAGACAAAGGATTAGATGAAAAAAATAAAGGAATTTTAAAGATTTGTTGCTCAAAATGTGATGGCAAAAAAATAAATGGGGCAACGTCTCTGAGCACAGTGTAACACTTTTTTCGTCTAAATTTATTGTTTTATTGCGCTCACACACTTTGTGAACATAAACTTTTCATTTCATTATTTTTTCTCATCTACAGGCATAATTTTCCCACTACCTGTGTATGAAGCGGCAATAATACAAAAGATGAATTGTGAAGAATTGACGTTACGCATGAAAAAATTGCGTGCGAGGTATTCAGTATTTATGTTCAGGTAAGTAAGTACTTATATTTTAAATATTTTAAATATTTTTAACTTTTTTTTAGAAGTAGTTTTACGATCTTATAAAATTTCGGATGTAAGCGGAATAATTATCAAAGCAAAAAAAGTATTTCAATAAACGAATCCTGCCTTTCTGGAGAAAATTTTGAAGAAGAAGTAGGCTATGAATAAGTTATCAAATAAAACGTCAATTATAAATATCAATAGCAACTACAGGTTATGGGCTCCACGGAAAATAAACTACCAGTTTTGACGCGGCAGAATTTTTCGATCTGGAGGAAAAGGCTTGAAACATATTTGGATTTATTGGATTTCTTAATAGTTGTCCAAAATGACGTCACACCAAATTTAACAGCAGAACAGTTAGCAGCTTGGCATCGCATTGAATAATTGATAGCAACTACAAATTTTCATGTTATATTTGCACTTATGACCCTCTCAGCCAAATTTTATGCTATACATCTTCTACAAAAATATTTAAAGTGAAGCGAAACTAATGTTTAGAATTGAACTGTAACTATTTGGCTAAAGAATTTCTTGACCATGCGAAAAATCGATATCTTAACCATATTATGGAGTGTCAGATTTTCTTCGTCTCGTCATAACAAATATATGAAGTATTCGTTAAAATGGATATAAAAGTAACGTAGACTATTGTCAGATACGGAATCAGATGAAGCTTAGTACCTATTCTTTATAAAATGCAGTCCAAATTTCCTTTTTACAATCTTGAAAATGAAATTTCATGACAGCTTAATTTTTCAACAAAAACAAATTGAGAACTCATCTCTAAAACATCAAAAAATTGTTCAAGTCTCGCATTTCGTTCAATTTTCGAGAAACGACTAATTGTTACAGTTTAAAAGCATTCTATAACAGCGGCAAGTGATGAAGAAAAATCATTCAACTTTTGTACAAATGAAACGAAAGAAAAAAAATATTTATTGCACACCATATAATTCACATAACGCTCGGGTTTTTAAACTGTTAAAACAAGAGAAAAAGAGGGGCAAAAAAATACACAATAATGAAAACAGTCAGACGCTCAAAAATGTAGGTGAATGTTACATAATTGTTGTAATCTTGGCGCTCTATCTGTGATGTCTGTTTGTTGTTATTGTACGGCAGCAGCAGCAAGAGCGCATATTGTCGCAAGCAATTCACTTTTTAATTTTTTAAAGTAACATGCAGTCAGTGTATGTTTATGTTGGCGTCTTTCTACTTGTATACGCGTGGGTATGGAACGCATTGAATGCACGTATTTTGCTTTTTTGATTTCATGCTTCAAATAATATTATGATGGCAATGAATATTTCATCGCATCATCATCATCATCATCTCTCGTACAAATATTTTTTTACTACTGAGAAAAAATGTGTGAGTCTTCTATCTCTTTTGTTATAAATATTTTTTTAGAGTTAGGAGTTTTTTTTTTGAAACGATGTTATGATAGATAGATGATGTGTGTAGGAGGCATTTTATTATATATACTTTATCGTGTATTTATTTGTGTGAATTCATCATCGTCATCATCTCGCCTTCTCGCAACAACTCGATATTTCGTCACAGTCACAATCCCAAAAAATTCACACAATTCACGAGACTGCACTCTCAATTCAATTCGATATATCACGAAATCTAATAAATAATATTATTTGCGTTGTCCCGTGTTGCGTCGTCGTACGTTCTTTTAATCTTATTTCTAATCCATTAAGCTTGTCGTTCATCATAAAATTCCCAAACATGGAGAAAGAGAGAAATTTTCGATATTTACATAAAAAAACATGAATTTTGTCAAATTCGCTGCACCCTTCGACATCATCATCATTCGACATTGTTGCAAAACTCATGTAGGCATTAGTGGATTAGGATGAGTTTATAGATGATGATGTGTTGTTTTTATCAATTTTTATGACAAACACGCGAAACGGCGCAAAAGAGTTAAGTGCCAATCAAGGTGCATGCAGTTTTGCCCTTTAGTGGAATAGTTTCAATCTGTTTTGAACACATTATTTCTGCGATATTATCATTAGAGCGCTAATCTGCTTTGTTTATGGCAGAACGCTTACGTAATTATACCGACAGAAATATTTAAAAGACAAACATTATTAAATATTCATTAGCATACTTGAAGCGGAAGGTGTGTCAAAAGTAAGTGAAGACATTTTCATTATAGCGATTTAATAAAATATTTCTGTGAAATGAGTTCATCCGATTTTATTTAGTTATTAAGAAGTGACAGACTGTGCAAAAAGAGAAATAAACAGAAGCTCAATTTGAGTAAATTTTTTGTGAATGAATTGAAATAATTTTTTTCGCTCAGATTTTTTTTTTAATTTGAGAAATTAACCAAAAATTCAATTAAAATTTTGCATTTATGATTTTTTTTATTCATTTAGGCCGCTCCAAATTTTTTTTCGAAATTTTTGTCCAAAGAACTTTTTTTCAAAATGGTATTTACATTGAGATTTGATAGTTTAAAATTGATCTCAAAGTATTTTTAAGTTAAAAATTTAAACAAAAAAAAATTATAAAAATAACTGTCAAAAATTTTTAAAAATAATTTTTTTTAAAAAAATTTTTATATTAATTAATTTTTAGTTAAAATTCGTTTTTCAATACAAAAATTCTTAAAAATTGAAAATATTTTTATAAAATTTTGAAAATTCTTTGAAAAATATGGAAAAATGCCAAAAAATGGTCAATTTTGATGAAATTTTTAACTTTTTTTTTTATTTTGCCCCATTGGATTTTTTACTTTTAAAATAGGGCATGGGACAAAAAGTTCAAAAAAAATTTGGAGCGGCCTTATTGATTTTTTAAAAATGAAAATATATCAATTTCGGCGGTCAAAAGAATAAATTTTTGGAATCAATTATTACCGATTGTTGTAAGGAATCTCAATGGGATTAAAACAAAAATGTACATTTTGATGTGAACATTGTAAAATTTTATCCATTATTTCATTAAAATTGAATTATCATTTTTAAAATGGATTTTACATTAATGTATTTTGTTTTGTTATTTATTAAATTTTATTCATTCGAGTAATTTTTATTGAGAAATTCCTGAAAAAAATAAAATTAATTAAATGAACTTTTGCAAAAATATTTATCGAGAATTCCATTTTTAGATTTTATGATAAAAAAAATAAAATTTCTGATTTTTTTTTTAAACAAAATAATTTCGAAAATTAAAGCTTCAGGTTCAAGACTAACTTGAGACTGAGATTTTAATAAATTAAGTTCGTTTCAAAAAAAAAAATTGAAAAGAAATTCTAATGAATCAAAATTCTTTCAAAATCGTTCTTTGAATTTCAAGGCGTGTCAAACACTCATTTTTAACTTCTTTTGTTCGAGATAATTCAAATTGACTCTCTTCTCTCACAGATTACAAAAAAAATCAATTGGCAAATTATTATGATAAAATACATAATCATCGTCATTATTTGAACAGTTGTTCCATTCTTTCTCAACTTCATCTGGCAGGCATTACATTATTACAGTCCGTCACTGTTAATCGAAAAAAAGATCTTTCTCTCAAAAAGCGGCAACGAAATTCGATTAATTTTTATTTACCTAACAGTGCCGAGAACATTTATCATCATGCCAGCCACACACACTTCGCCATCTACCGAAGAGTTGGATATCGAATGCCAAAGAAAAATAAATCATAACTAAATTAATGAGATGTATTATTTTTCTAATCTGGTTTCTATTAAATAACTTTTTCGCTCGCTTTGCAACACTTTGCTTTCTTGTGTTTCTCTTTTCCTCTGTACAAGTTGCTTCATATCACATTTTGAACGCAATAATATTATTATTAAATGTTTGTACAACTTGAATTTCTCTACTTCTTCTTTGCCTGTAAATTCTTGCCGTTCTAACTGCACATTGCAACTCGACAACTCGTATTTCAACATTCTTTCGGAAAACATTTCAAATTTAATCCAAAGTTTTTACAATTAACGGTGATGCACTTTGAGTAATGACTTTCGACTGTGATTCACTTTTGAAGGTTGAACTATTCATTTATTGCGCTATTTTATGATTTTTTTTCCTGAAGTTTGTTCGTTGCTATGCCAAGTAATGGAAAAAAAAGTACGACGACTGCTTCAAAAAGTAGAAAAATGGCAATCCGTTTATATAAAATGAAAAATAAAATAATAACGATGATGATCCTGTGAGAGCTTGCAGCGTAATGTCGACCCATATGTTTTATCATTTTAACTTTGTTACGTAAAAAGGATTAAATTAAATTCTGAAAATAATTCTGCGTGGTTTTCCAGTTGTTAGACAATTGTTTTTAACATTTAATGCCATTATTTTAACCAACTACGACTGATAGGTAGTTGCTCAAAGGATAATCAGTCTTTGAGGAAATTTGAACTTTGTTACAAAACCGTAAATTGAAACAAAAAAACTGCATTTTTTACATTTTTTTCTGTGGGAATTTTTCGAAGCATTTATAATCTAATAGAAAGCAGAAAAAGAACACCGGATAAAAATTTGCAGGTTCATTTAGTAGCATTTCAACTGAATAAGTGCCTAAAATGCCTGAAACATGAAATTCAACGAAAAAAAAAAATATAATAAAACATGAGAGACAAAAATTGTGCAGATTGTCACTGTTTTGTAAAATATAAAATAATATTTTATATTTATGTGAAAAATCCTTTTGTTACACATATTTCTATACTTTATTTCCTGTCTCTGAACGTGCCATACATCTACATGTTGTAAAAGCTGGCTTATGTTCACTGAGTAAATATTTTACATTTTGGCCAATTTTAATATCCGCATAACAATGCGATAATTCTTGCATATGCAAGTTGTGTCGCTCATTCTCAAGCTAAGTGTAATGTGATAATATTTTTGATATGAAAAAATTTTTAAAGTGCTTTTGGAACTCGAAAAAAAAGCAAAATGATAAATCATTTCAATTGTGGTGACATCGTATACGAGAAAAACAGAGATTTTCAACAAATTTTTCCTCATTTCGTCACAACAAAATTTATCACCCACAATTTCTGGTCAAGTTTTAACCGTTTTTTTTCTGTCGACGTTTGCTTCTAATGCTTGTGACTAAATTTCAAAAGTGATTTAAATAAATGTCGCTGTGTTGACGCGTCGCATATGCACGAATTTGTTGGTGCAGGAAAAATTGTAAAAAAATATATTTTGGATGAATGGAGAGAAGGGAACAATAAACGAGACGACGAATTTCAATTTGCTTGATTGGAGTTGGAGTAGTTTTTGGGTTGAATTGATTTTTTTTAGTATCAGGCGTTTCCATCAAATAGTTTTTTTTAGTTTAGAAAAGCTAAAACATGTAAGATTTTAAAAACTTTTAATTAACTGAAATTTTTAATTTGAGCAATATTTTAATTTTATTAAAACTTAATTTTTTAATTTAAATTTAAAAAAATTAAATTTTAAATTTATTTAAATTTTAATTTAATTTCGAGGTTGCATTGTGAATTTAATTTTAATTTAATTTTCAATTTCAATTTTAATTTCAACATTTTCGAACTATTTTAATTTCAATTTTAATTTAATTTTAATTTGATTTTCGAACCCCTCACTTCACATTTTCGAACTCCTCATTTCACATTTTCGAACCCCTCATTTCACATTTTCGAACTCCTCATTTCACATTTTTGTACTCCTCATGACCCTTTCACAATTCCATACACCTCACAACCCAAGAGACTGCCCACAGACCTTCAGGGTCCTTAAATAACTAAGAATTACAAAAAAAATTTTGGGGCACAGGTGACACACACACACACACACACAATTTAAGTCGAAATAATTTTTTCTTCGAAATGCGGTAAAAAATTAAATTTTAAATTTATTTAAATTTTAATTTAAATTTAATTTTAATTTAATTATTATTTAATTTAATTTGATAAATTTATTAAAAAACCGAATGAATTGAAAAAAATAATTTTTCAAATTAGAGCTAACTTTTCATAAACAAATTTTTATTTATTAAAATTTTTGAGAATGGAATAAATGTCTCAAGTTCCAAAAATCGATTTAAATAAATTTCGTCGAAAAAGAAATGCTCGAAAATTTTCCATCCTTCAAAAACCTATGAAAAGACCGGATAATTTTTTTTTTGTCAAACGAACACATTTAATACTCGGAAATTGGGAAACCTTGATTTTATTTTGAAATTTCATACCTATAGCAAAAATTTATGGCTTAGCAAAATCTTTTTTTCTAGGATTTTTGCACGTGTTTGTTACCCAATAATAGAAGGTATAGTTTTACGTGCGACGGTTCAAATCAATGCTATCATTTACGAATTCCAATGTTTATAAATTCCTCTTTACAGAGAAAAATAAAAAGCAGTTTTTTCCATGTTATGAAAACTATGCAGAATTCCCTCACATATATTGGAAACATTTTTGGGATGAAATAATTGAACGCAGCCATATACGTTTGACAGTGGTAGTTACACATTTTGATTTCAAATTGAATGGTTGTCGTATATTTCGTGTGTTTGCGAAACCTAAATGAAATGATGCGTGCGTGTGTGTGCTCGGAAAATTAAAACCAAGTTTCCTGTGGCATTGTACCGGATATTGATGGTAGTAGGCGTCCGATGTAAATATTGATCGAAATATATGTGCGATTTTTTTATGGTTTTGCAAACATAATAACTAACCAATATGAAATTTTTTCGTGCATTTATATTACTTTCGATGGCGTTATTTTGCAATTAAATAGTGTGTGTGTGTGGTATTTGTTTGTTTGTTTGTGAGGGTCGACACTCGGTAAAGTCTACGTGAATGCAACATTAATTAATTTTCTCGTTGATTTAAATAAAGATATATACGATGCAATATTAGCGAAGGTATGCGGTAAATCTTCTCGAGTATTTAATTTGTAATGAAAAATTTGTTGCAATTTCCTCGTGTTTCTTTCTTTCCTTTATATCACTTTATTTTCGCTTATCTCTCTCGCAATTGTTGCTGTTGCTTCTTTTTTTTTCAGTGTAACAGCGCATTTACCACAATTGCCTTTTAAAATTTAAATGACTGAAAATTATAACATTAAATTCCAAATGGTATCAAGCCACGAGTAAAATAAGATTTAAAAGTGTCTTATTTGTTGCGTCGTTGTTGTTGTTGTTTTTCGTTGTGGGTTTCGTTGTGTTTTTTAGCAATTTATTTGTATGCAAAAAGGAGAGGAGATAGACAAATAACTTTGTCATACATCAAGAATTCTATGAAAGGCACTTCCCAAAGTCTGTTAAGTAATTACGAGATATAATCGCACGCATTAAAAGTTATAATCGCCCTCCATTCATTTATATTTCATATTATAATCCGAGCAGTTACATGCTCTTTTAGTAGAATACTGTGAGCAATTAGTGTTTCGCAAAATAAACATCATGATGATGATATATAAATATTTAATAACTAACGAGAGATTTTAGGTTATTTTAACCAAGTATGAAGTTGAAATGCTTCATAGTTCAAAATAACCTTCATTTGAGATTTGCTTCTCAGTTAGATAGATTTTAGAGTATTGAATCGTTCCTTTTAGGTCTTGAAACCCTTGTGAAATTTGAAATTTTACCTTTCTGGATCTCAAAAGCTAATAGAAGGTAGTTTAGATACTTTGTCTTAAAAGAAAAAAAAAGTATCTTAAGTGATCGAACTATCGAAGATAGATTCCATATTTACATTGTAACCTCAAAATGGATTTCTAATCCAAAGGTCGCGGGTTCGAATCCCGCAAGGGATGCCAAATGTAACCCCAATGACTATGAAAACTCAATCAATTAATTAAACAATCGCTTTATTCTTCCAAAATTATCCAGAATATCGCCAGCACGTCTATCTTCTTTTCTCTCTGCCACAAAAGTGACATCTCTCCCTCGTAACCGACGACAGGTAATAGCGACAATACCTGTCGCCGGTCACAACATCATAAATTGATAGATCTTTTGGTAAATGTTAGGTCTGCTAAAAGAATATCAAGAATATTCCAACTATAAGTTCTTTATAGAGCTTCTTAAACTTATTTTATACCTTAGATATTCTATTGTTGAGCTTTTCTTTAAAACTAATGAATCAATAAAGTCTGATTTAAAGTTTGACTCATTTTTAACAATTTCAATTTCCATTGGTTACTTCTCACATTTCATTTCTCGCAGAAAGACACTTGCGAAACAGTTATTTTTCGCAATTTGTACAGCACGTAGCACGTGGTAGAACCACACAAAAAAGCGACAAACAAAAAAACATCCAAGTGCTTGCCATCAAGTACCAAAGAGTGACTACACTAATGTAATTATTATGAGAGATTTAATTTTTTTTATTGTGTGTTGCTCACTACACGTTTTATTATATTAAAAACGTATGTACGTCACGTTCATTCAGAACATTCATTAAAAAATTGTGTTAGAAAACGTTCCTTTTGTTCATTATTACTTGCTTTTACTGCCATTTAGTTATCTCTCCACTCCAAACACGAACGTGTTTCTATATGGCACTAATGCATGTTTTGTGTGTTGTTATTATTTTATACTACGTCTGATTTGTTAAATAAAGAACAAAATATTCGTCAAAAGAGAGACGGAGATGACATCACACTGTAATAAATATTTCATCATGTAAATATGTGTGTCGACGTCACCCACACTACTCTCTAAACTAATATTCTTCAGCTATCTCTGCCTAGGCTGAATGTTCGAGCAAGAGCAACGATGGCACATCTTCGTTGAAGAGTTGCCTTGCTATTATTCACATTAGCATGATATTAATATAATGTTGTTAAAGTTGGAGCGGGCGGATGCAATCCATGTGACAATGAAAAAGTACGACAAAAGCACATATTGAAGGTCGATTGTGTGCTTTTACAAACAGTTTTACAACTTTTAACAATGCGCAGTGGTTTGATAAACGACTTTTGAGCCCCTTTGAATATAGGTCGCATTTTTTTCCCTTATTTTCTGTACACGAAGATGAGATTGGGTTGATGCTGTATGGAAATGGCAGCGAAGCACGATGGGAGACATTTGATGTTTTCTTCCGGAAATCGGTTTCATGTTGGTAGAAATGAAAAGTTATATTAGAGGATTTTTCTAAAAAATAACAGATATTCAAAATCAATTGAAGTGAGTTTCAAAATCGATTCTAGAAGTTTTAAGACCAATCAGAGATTGTTTTAAGGCATCTAAAATCGATTTTAAAACTCTCTTAGAAGAATTTTTTGTTTTTATTCAAAAAAAAAAATCCAAAGTTTACCTTTTTAGGTCTCGATTGTCTCCAAAGACCAACATGATAGTTCAGTAAGCCTTAGCTCAGATCCTAAGTTTTCGAATACCTTGATAGTTTCAAATTTTACTCAAAAACGACCAAATAATTTTCCCGGCGAAAATAGCAAAGCCGCCAATGTGAGTATAGCGACTCATACTCAAGCAACATCAGTTTGAACACACAGTTAGTTGCCTCTTATTGCGAACCTTTTAAGCAGATAATGGTAGAGAGTGATAATTAGATTAGATTCTCGACTTTCTTTTTTGCAACACATATCATCGCCATGCACGGGCGGCATCACAAGTATATTGTAACGACATTGATATTATTATTACGAGCATTCTCTCTCCTTCTTCTTCTACTTTGATTATTGTTATATTTTTTTTAGATCGTACATGTGAGGAATGTATCTTGCTAAAAACGTATCTAGATAATTCCTCACTTTTATAGCATTTAACGATATCTAGGTTATTATAACATTCATGGCTATTCATGGCATTTAATATCTTGTCTTAAACATGATAAAAATTGCTATTTGCCTTTTTGCCTCTTTGCAACATTAACGAACCAATATTTTCAATATTCAAAAATAGAATTTTCATCAAATTTATTATCTATAATCTTTGATATACGTACCGAAAAATAAAATAAATGAGGATCGTCTGCAAGGAAAAACAATACCAAATGTGCCCTTAATTTCATCGAGGGTATTTATTGACAGTAAATGCTTATAAATTGTGATGTAAATACACTCGTATTGGAATTGACGCATTTTCACGTCTATATTTTATTGTGCAAACATATATCTTCCGATGTAAACGGGGAGGCGTAAAACATTTATGCCAAGTGGAAATTTTGTCGGAAGAGCGGATGCCATATAATATTTTTAATTTATTGCCGTTTCATTACTCTACCTATTCACATGTACGTGGTACTGTATGGACTAAAATCAAAAATTTATAAAGACTAGAATACAGTTGTTTATGTAAATAAATAAATAAATCAGAGCAGTGTCCATTCATGAACATGAACATTTTTTATTACCATGACCTTTTAGAAAAGTTCAAGATAAAGTTTTATAGTTAATTAATGTCACGAGGGCCTTTTATTAAACAATCCTTTTATTTTTTTTGGGTTTTATCATGTTTTGAGGACCAACTTTTGGTTTTTATTGTTTTCATCAGGTTCGAGAAAACTTTTGACTTTTACTTAATATTTTTAACATATTCAAGCTTTATTGTAAGTTTTTATATAACTTAATTTTAATTTAATTTAATTTGACTTAATTTAGTAAAATTCAATAAAACGTCTTTTTTTTCAATGCTAAAGCTTTAATTTCAGCAATGAAAGCTAAAACCTTAGTCAAATAAGACTTTTTTTTTTTGAAAAAAATAATATTTTTGAAAAATTAAAATTTTAGTACCAATTAAAAATTTTAACTGAAGAATGAAAATTACCTTTAATTTTTTTTTTCTTTAAGTTAAATATTTATAAGTTTCTGACCTAATTTAATTTTTTTCCAAAAAATGTTCAAATAATGAACAATATTACTTGATGGTTTTTTTTTAAATTGCCCTATGAACAATTTGATTTAGATTTTTACGCTAAACTTCACACTAAGAAAAATTTCTTAAAAATAAGCGAACAAAAACATTAATTTTATTCTTCTAGGTGAAAATTGAGAACTAAAATTAATTTTACTTTGATTTTAATTTTTTTTAAAAATATTAAGGTAAAATTTAATTATTTGTGACTTTAAAAATCATTAATTAAAAAATTTTTTTTTGTAAAAGGCCATCTTGGAAAATCCATGTGGACAAAAAATAACGTCATATTTATTCGCCATTTTTAATTTTTTAATTAAATTTAAATTTTTAAAAAAAAAATAATTTTATTAATAATTTTTTTTTTAGTTTTTTTTAAATTTTTGTAAGAATTCAATTTTGACTTTAACTTAATAATTATAAGCTATTAATTAACTAATTTATCTACTTTTGATATAAATTAAAATTAAAAAAAAAATATTAAGTCAAATAAAATTAACTAATCTTATGAAATTATTTTTAAATTTATTTCTAGATGATAGAAAAAAAAGTTCTTTTCAATCGAAATAAATATTTCAACAGAGCATTTCGAAATTTTCGTTTTGAGCACAAACCAATCGTAATTCATGTCAACCGACATCTTCGCCAGCTCCCACACTACACAAACGCCATGCATACGCCAGACAGAAAATGATGCTTTTAATCAAAACGTTGTGCCAATAATTCATTTAATCATCGTCAAAAATTGTCATTGCTTGTCTAAATCAACTACAACGCACACATTCTCTGTGAGTAGGCAAAATTTTAAATAAAATAAAACGTCGCTAGGGTAGCGACAACATTAAATTCTGTCTTTAATAGCAAATGGATTTTTTTTCATCAACATCATCATCATCATCATCGTAAGCCAACGGCGGCAGCAGCAGCGAAAATAAAACATAAAATAAAAACAACACCGTGTCGCGACACACGCAGTGTATCAAGAGATTTATCCAGAACAAATAGGTTGATGTTTGTTTAACTTTGACTTTAAAACCCATTTGAAATCCACGTTTGAATCCACATTAATACATTAAGCGACGATCGGTACCGATATTTACGAACAAGAGTGCGAAACAATAAAAAAACGAGGAAAAATTCTGACAGAAGAACGTCGACGGATGATACATTGGATTTGTTGTTGTTATTTTTGTAAACATTATGCACGCATAGGACATACATTTATGGATAAGTTCCATCATTCTAATGCCCTATCCCTGTACATAAATTGGAAGAACACAATGATAGATGTTGCTATTTTTAAAAGCTTACAGTGTAACATGGGTGACAAAAATATATAGTCAGATCGTGTAACCAAAACCCCATAAAGACAACGTGCTCACCATTCGTCTTATTACATTTTTTTTGTGTGTTAGTTCGTGTGACAAATTGAAATTCGCATGCCTGGATGCGCTGGTTTTTGGTTTCGTTACCGCTATGTGAAAGAAGAGTGCTTTTGAGTAATTTGGAGTCATGGCAGCAATTTAGTTCCAATTATGAGGTAAAGAGTTTGTTAAAGTGTTTTATGTCATTACTCGTTAAATTTCTTTTTAATTTAAGGGAAAAAGCAAAAACAATCTCCTCTAATTTTTGAAAAAATTTAAACATCGAGTATCGAAAATTTACAAAAATAAAAAAATTTAAATAAGGCCGTTTCAAATTTTTCCGATGTTTTTGTCCCAAAATATTTTTTCAAAATGGGGGGGGCATAATGAAAATGAATTTTGAAATACTTTTTCATACAAAATGACAAAACTTTAACCAATTTGGGCCTTTAAAGAATATTTTAGTAGTTTTTGTGGTATTTACATTGAGAATTGATGATTTAAAATTGATCTCAGATTATTTTAAATTAAAAATTTCATAAAAATAACTGTCAAAAAATTTTGAAAAATATTTTCAGAGATGAAAATTCATGTTAAATTTCGTTTTTCAATACAAAAATTCTTTAAATTTGAAAATATTTTAAATTTTTTTGAAAATTCCTTGAAAAAATATGGAAAAAGACCAAAAAAATGGTCAATTTTGATGAAATTTTTAACTTTTTTTTTTGCCCCATTGGATTCTCGGCTTTTGAAATGGGACAGGGGATAAAAACTTAGAAAAAAATTTGGAGCGTCCTAAGTTAAAAAGCGAAAATTTTGTAACTCTTTCAGAGTTTTAAATTGAAGTATATTAAAAGTAAGAAAATGTTCATTAGTTAAAATTTTGATAAATTTTACGGAATTTTCAAAGTTTTTGTAAAATATGAAATATTTTTTGAAATTTGTACAAAAGCACATCACCCGATTTCATAATTTCATCGAAAAAAATGGCATGAGATTTCCGATGGTTTTGTGTTATTTAGGCCTAAATTAATCGAAAAAACCTAAATTCAAAATTCTGGAACGACTTTCAGTGTTTTTAGCCAATTTTAGTTCCGTTTGGTAAGCCATAGAGGTACTTGAAGACCCTTAAATCCGCTAAAAAATGTCTAAAAGCTCGTTCCAGAATTTTGAATTTAGGTTTTTTCGATTAGTTTAGGCCTAACTAACTCAAAAACTATCAAAAAATCTCATGCCATATTTTTTTCGATGAAGTTATGAAATCGGGTGATTTGAAACTATAACTAACTAATTTTTCTTTAAAACTGATTTTTTTTTCTTCTTTTCAGGACTGTGGATATGACAGTTACTCTAATTCGTCAATAACTCACGCTAATTCAGGTATTTTTTTACATCGTGTTTCATTGAATGGATATAAAGGAGATGTAGCTAAAATTTGTGTTTTTGCCCCCTCTTTTGTTGGCTGTTTTTTGACGTAAGTTTACAAATTGGAGGGATATCTCTCGTTTTTTTTTATCATAGTATTCTTCTTCTACTTCTTCTTCATAGTAGTAGAAGAAGAAAAATGTTTGTATATAAATGTAAATTTACTGTTATTGGAGGAAGTGAAAGCTTTTTTTGGAGTATTTGCCGTAAGGATGAGCGAAAAACAAATACGACAAGAAAAAAAAACTACATGTTGTACAAATAAAAAACCTCCCGCATATATAGAGTGAAAGCGACAGAGGAGTGCTAAAACCCAAACAAATAAATATCTTAAAATTCTTCTGGTGTTAACATTTCGACTCTTGAAAAAACACATCTTTTCACATGCAGCGTGCGTTTGGGTATATTTGAGGTAGAAAAGGCATGGCATGGCAGATTTGGCATGTGTATTATGGAGCTATATATGGAACACAAATCATTTAAAGAAAATCAATAATATGTTTTCAATTTTTTATTCAAACATGTTTGTTGTACCTCCAGAAGCATACGACGACGACGACGACTCGAATAGATGATATTTCTCTAGTTTTTTTTCTTTCCTCCTTCCGTATTTTCCTATAAATTGGGTTCTCTATTTATTATGATATTGAGACACGTTCGAGATAGCAAAACCATGTTATATGTTACGATACATCTCGAAAAAGCAAAATAATATTGCCATACTTGTCGAGTAGTTGTAAATTGAATGTACGTAATCTAGTGAGATGCTTTCGATGTTATTTCGTGCTACTACTGCTGCTGCTGCTGCTGCTATCTTATAAGTTTTATTGTATTGTATTTGACAACTGATATTCAACATTCTATTCTCACAATAATAAATCACTTGTGTGTAAATGATATTATCAGAAGTGTGCCTATTAGCAGTGTCTGAGGCAATATTTCATCAGTTCTGCGTTCTAAAAATACACACACACATAAACAAATGTAAAAAATTGGCTTTTTAACGTAATTCAAGTTGAAAACTGTTTTAGATGATGATGGATTGATTGTGCTTTCTTCTCGAGAGTCGCAGAAACATAGAATGAGAGAGTTTGGCAATTAGTCTTTTTTCCGTACGCTGCGTGTCAGATTTAAAGTTAAAAACGTGACGCAGATGAGGAGCGACAGTGCATATCAAGTTTAGATTACCTTTTTGATATGCGATGACAAACGTGTCTCATTATATGAAGCATTAGCGGACCCGTAGATTTCGTTCTACCATAGAATCATTTTCAAAGAAGAAATTGATACCTGAAAGTATGCAATTAACATCACTTGTAAAAAAATCAATTTTAAGCCTTCTTATGGTATGTAGTGAAGTTTAAATTGAAGATTTGGAAGGTTTTTATAATTTTTTTTGTACAGACGTTTCGTTTTACCAAAGAACTTTTTTTTTGTCGCGAAAAAATCCTGAGGTTATGCAATTAATATTTTTTGTACTTTGAAATTTGGAAGATGATCTTAATTTTTCATGAATTTCTTATGCTTACCTTCACATAAACCTTTTTAGAGCTATTTCTGACAATTTACAAAAAAAAACTTGAAGCAGAATTTGATTAAATTTTGAACAAAATTCGTATGGATTTTCAAGTTAAATTTATAAGAGAATTATGCCTTTGAAATCCATACAAATTGTGACATGAGATAATTCAAATTCTGCTTTTCTAACCTTTTTGAAGATTTTTGATATTTATCAGAATTAGCTCTAAGAAGGTTACTGTGAAGTTAAGCGTCAAAAATCCATGAAAAATTGAGAAAATCTTCTAAAGTTCAGAAAATATCAATTGCATAACTTCAGGATATCTTCGCGACAAAAAAAAAATTTTCTTTGGTAGAACGAAATCTACAGGTCCGTTAGTTTTGTTTATGTAGATTATTATATCTCATCACGTTCAGCAAATGCTCAGCAGAATCCACATAGATAAGACAACAATAAATGTGCTAATTGCATCTGTGCATCATTCACTAAATAGGACAACACAAATCTTCAACACATCGCTCACAGTGAATGGCAACAAAAAAACATTATATCTGTCGAATGCCTACTGGCTCGGAATAATTGTATCATTCTCGATGATATTTATATACCATCTCTCCGTATGTCTCATCCTAAAGTATATTCGAGGCGAGTGTCATCACATATACATTGTTTTTCGCCGTTTTTTTACATCATCTCGTCACATCTCTCTCGCTCGACGAACGGAATAGTGCTCCGGAGAATGATGTCGATGAAAATGCACATATTTAGTAAAGCAGACTCATCATAGAGGAATGTTTGTTTTTCTGTTTGTTCCGAAATTCAAGGCATGAAGTAGCAGCAACAGCAGCACATCAAGAACATTCTTCTTTGCGCAAAACTTTTGAAATTTGCGAGCGAATTACATGACAGGGAAAAACGACAAAAATGACGAGAATGAATGGGAACACATTGTGTACGTAAAAATAAAATGATATAAACTGGAGTACGTGATCCAATATTTTATTCATACTCATAATTTAATTGTTAGACATTGCCTGTCAGTACGAAATAATACACTGTTCCTGCCTGTTTGCCTGCCAGCCTTCATCTCGCTATACGTGTTACATGAAATTATAGTTCTACTGGATGATAATAATATAATATTCGCGCAAAACAACAACAACAACAGAAAAACGATAATATAATAATAAAAATCTTGTTTTCCGTACATAAAAAAATAAATATTGCACAGCGAAAACAACGACGGTGGCAATCGCAGCAACAACTCCAAACAATATCGCATCAATTCTGCTGCGAGTAGCGAGTTGATTGCAAAAGCATAGGCATAATAAAATCGTTGATACACATAAAATAAAAATAGAATCACAAAAATATGATTGCTCGATACTCTTTCGCACACACACACACACACGAGTACACATCAAGCACGTGTGTTCAATGTACGAACCGAAAAAAAAACGGTGTAAATATTTTCCAGTCAGATAGCAATAACGTAGAATATATACACAAAAAGAGCTAATCAATACGTGTCTTTCGGTACTTTGTGCGTATTATTGTGGTTTTTCACAGTCGTATAACGAGAAAATTTCTCATAATAAAAACAACAACAACAAAAAAATATAAAATATACATCGACAAACACGCGGCGGCGGTTTATTTGCTAAACGTTTACCCCGGTTGGTCGTTATTTTATGGATATGCTCTGTTCTTCTTCCATCGTCGCTGTGCGTCGTCACCGTGCTCTACCTCAAGGCAAAAAAATAAGTGAAGAGGAGCAGATCAGGGAATTGTGATGAATTCATGTTTCGCATGGTAAATATTTTTTCGCAACAATTTGCATATATTTAATAAAACTCTTAAACTTTTTTTTCTTACACAGACTTGTTAAAAATTACTGAATCTGAAACAATAATCATGAAAGTTTTCTGATCTAGTTCATCAGAACTTTTTTTCTTAACTTTTCAGGTTCCAATTTACAATTCTTGAAATGAACAATAATTGAAAAGTTTATTCTTAGTAGTTTTACATCATACATCAATCCAAAGAAGGAAATATTTGTGCTGCCAGATCTTTAGCAACGCCGATTTACTATTACTTTAAAAAGCAAAATAAATATTCGAAGAAACCTAACTTAAAAGCGCTGTGATAAAATTGTACATATCGTCGCTAAGATAACCTGCCAGAGGAAAAACTTATAAAGGGTCTGAAATCATGTATGCAAAAATTGACGATGAATATTTGTTACTAAGGACAAGGAAGTTCGGAAAAGTAAACAAAAGAATAATCTCTTAGAATTAAATATAAACTAACCATTTTCTCCAAGAGCTTATCGACCGATAAAAATAGATCAGTCTCCAATTGATCCAACACTTTATATACAAAAATGTATTCGTAAATATGTTCGAGATGAAGATGCTTCCAAAATCTCATATGATATAAACATAATGAAATGCATTATAAAGCAGCTTAAATTCAATGACTTTAAAAGTAGCTTATTTAACATAAATTATAAGTTCAAATAACTTCATTAAAGCCTCAAATTTCATTTCTAAAACTGTCAATAATGTTTAAACAATTTTTTCTAAAATGAATTGAATCGCAAATATTTAAATATGTTGCGAAACATAACCTTTTTACAGTCAAAGTAATATTGCACACAAAACAAATTTCCATTGTTTGAATTGCTATCTAAGGCAAAAAGGAATATATACACACTTTGAATATCTCGCATGTAAATATTTTAATTTAGAAGCAGCAAAACGACAAAACACAGCAACGGAATGTCTTTTGTCTTCGACAACGCAAAAAAAGAGAAGTGTAACTTGAGAGCGTCGTCGACAAAATACGAATAAATTTTTGGAATTTCTGTGTCACAGAAACTTCACCAAAACGTTAATGAAACGAGAGTAATTGGTAGAGATATAAGATGGAGGAATTTGTCTCGCAAGTCTGTGCCAAAAACATCTAGTCTTACACAGCAGAACACAATGTCCGTACAACTCGAAGGTATGCTGTAAAATACTTCTTAATAGTTGTAATTTTATCAGTTATGGTGATTAAATTGTGGTTTTTGGTTTGATCCCGTATGTTACAACGATACCGCTGCTCTCGACTTGGAAGAAGTGACATAAATGAACCGATTTATAAAATGTATTTTGTTCAACGAAGATTCCTAAGATGATTGTGAGACATTTTACAGCTCGACATTAAAAATAAATTAAAAAACCATTTTTGGACATTCCTCACATTTTCATCCATCCATTCAATTTTATGTTTGGAACAGTTGTAATAAATATAATAAGAGAACGCATAAAATCGAATTGATTTTATTTTATTACAACATGGATTGGATACCATAAGTTGCTCTGTTCAAAAGTCATTAAATTGATCTGATTTTTGCAATAAAATAAAATTTTTCCAATTTTCGCATATATAAACAACGGAATGTATTATTAGATCAAGTTATCTCATTTCGTTCAAAGGCAAAAGTTTTCTTGAATAATTTGAGAATGAGGGCACGCCTGGTAGTTTTCCATGCCGCCCATTATATGTCGATGAAAGGTAAGTGACATGCCACAAATTTAGTTGCATTACAAGTGCTACATGAAATCAATTATTTATTTGGCTAAGTAATCCATCTTGGCTGTCTATGCGGGGAATATGTAAAAAGGTGCATGACCTGCGGTACAAAGTAATCCGTTGCTGCTCGATAAACGATCAATAAACGATTTTACGACATAAAATCTGCTAGAAATTCTACGTGATAAACATTTACAAAAAAAAAGTTTGTTTGAGTGACACTTTTGACATAAATAAATCATTGTGTGTGTATTTGAGTGTTCTTCTTCTCTCCCAAGCAATTGCCAGCTTTACGGATGAGTTTTTTCTCTACAACGTACTTGAAAAAAAGCAAAAAATAAGAGATTTCAAGAGCACCTTCCGTTTCTTTTCCTTTTTTCACGTGAAAAAAAAAGATTTTAAAAAAGAAAGTGAACGCATACGCAAAAAATAAGTGAAGAATGTAATTTCCCAGAGACAGAAACCATCTGGTCCAAAAATTTAACGAGCTGATTACGCAAAAAAAAAAAAATACAAGTACACCGTCGTACATTAAATTAAGCACATCAACTCGACGTGTATACCGAAATGAAGGGAAAAGCATCATTAAAAACCGCAGCACAGAACACATTTCGTTTGTAATAATCATATTTCACTTGAATTCAATAACAGAAGCGTAGTTTTTTTTTAACTCTCAATCATTTGTACGTGGCCCCTGTGTGTATGTTTGCTAAGGCAGCTCAATTAAGGCTCAATCAATTTGTGCGGTTGATGGATCATCTGTATGGGTCTGTATGCCACGGCGCGTTAATATCTGGTCTAAAAAAGAAGGCAAAAAATATATAAATAATAACAGACTACGACGGGACAGCAGCAGCACGGCAGATTATTTGCGAAAAAAGAATAAATTCATTTTTTTTTTCGGTATGTGCCCCTCTTCTCTCACATATTTTAGCGCGGTCGTTCGGTTTCTGAATGGAAAAAAAAATTCCCTTTGGTTTGGAAGTGTTGTTATGAAAAACACTTTTACATCGTTTGTTGTTCCGAGTCGAGTCGAGTGTGTGTTGATGTTATTATAATAATAATTTTTTGTTGTTTTTGTGGCATGTAGCGGCGCAAGTAATTGCACTGTGTTTGTATTTTCATTATTATTACTACATACGAGCCGAACGTTAATGGGAAGCATTTTTCAGGATTTTTTTTTTCGCTTCTCCCTCATTCCTCGATTTTTCATTGCATGAAACTAATTACTATATACTACCGAAACATTTTTTTCGTATTTTTTCGCATGACAATCTTCGTTACGCGTGTCGTCAAGGCTCTTCAACTGAATACGAATTTAATGGAAATTGCAGGAATTCCGTTGAAAAATGGGAGAGAGAGAAGTTTTGTGGAATGAACAATTAAACATCATCCTTTTCAAGAGTTTTGTTGTCTATTTCACTGTTTTTGAACAATTTTTCAAGAATTTTCCATAATTACTTGGATTTTTTTTTAATTAGTTTCAAGTGGTAAAGTTTTTGAAAAAAAAAAACATATATAAAGTTTGTCAATGATAATCTTAAATTTTAATGAAATTCTTTAATTTTCCCAAAATTAAAAAAAAAATAAAAATTAAATAAATTTTTCAAAAAAATAAAAAAAAATCAATTTAAATAATTTTAAAAATATCATTGTTTTATTATATTTAAAATTATTTAAATAGATTTTTTTTATTTTTTATTGTTTTAAAAAATTTATTTAATTTTTTTTTTTTTTTTTTTGAAAAATTAAAGAATTTCATAATAATATTATTTTTTTTTAATTTATATAGTAAAGATTCTGATTTAAAAACAATAATTTTTTAAATTAAATTAAAAAATTTTATAAAATTTTAATAAATCCTTCAATTTCTTATTTTTTTATATTTTAATTCATTTATTTAATAATCTTACGAGTTTTTAAATTATCTTTTTTAAAATTATTTTTAATAATTAAAATTTAATAAAATTTTTAATTTAATAAAAAAATTATAAATAATTATTAAAATAATAATTTTAATATATTTTTAAAAATTCTTAATTTTTATTATTTTTTTTTTTTAAATTATTAAATTATTTTTTTGTTTTAATAAACGAAAAAGAAAAAGGTTGATACAATTTTTTTTTAATTTTTTAATTTTTTTTTTAATTTTGAATTTTATTAAATTTCTCTCTATTTAAAAATTTATACGAAATATTCAATTTTTTTTATAATTATTTAAAAATATTCTACTAAAATAAATTGTCAATGTAACTTTTCATCACTTTACAAAAAAAAAAAAATTCACAGCATTTCCCATAATTCTGTTCCTATTGATTATTTTAATAAAAATTAACGATAATTAATAAAACATGCAAGAGTCTTTTAACACCATTTAATAACATTTGTCGTTCTGTCAAAACGCATTAGAACATTAATTTTTTATAGACAAAAAAAAAACTAAAATTCGAGTGTTATTATCGTTAATTAACAATTATGACGTCACTTTCCCAACATTTCTACAGTTGATCACCTCTGACGCAAGAAAACAATCACTGCTAAATAATTTAATGAGTGTGTGTGTGTGTATAAACCGCAATTGCCGTACACCAAACGTCAGCTACACAAGCACCTCGATCATAATTGCATGATAGCTTTTAAGTGGTGGCGAAAACAACTACAAGCAAATACAAGCGATAATTAAACGACCAAAATGAAAATTGGGTAGCATGGCGGGCAACGCGGGAAAGTAGGATCTTTATGATATTTGCACTGCTGCACGAACGCGTAGTGAAGCGAGTTGAATAAATGATTGAATAATTATTAAATTATATTACATAGGCGCGCAATAGGTAAATATACGCACGACCACTACTATTAAATAAACGATTTAACGTTAAAATATTTATAATAATAATAATTCCTTCGTCTATAATACACTTTGCATGCGTTTCTGGTACACAAAATAATAATAATTGTTGTTGTTGTTGTTCCGAACGAATGTGGTTCTGTATTAACGTGTAGTTAAATATGGTAATGAGATTATAATAATAATATAAGCTTTGTGTATGTTATGAGGTGCCTTGTTTACTTTGATATGGCGGATACCACAAAAGAAACGTCGCGAAATGAATAGTTTGAACGCATTTTTTTCGAGGAATTTGTATTTGGTTTAATAAAAGGTAATTTTTCAATTATTTTAGAATTTTTTAATTTATGCAGGAATTTTTGAATGATGTAAAAAGATATTTTAAAAAATAATTTATTGACAATATTTACTTTTATTTTATTAATTTTATTTATTTAATTTATTAATTTTAATTTTTTAATTATTTTTTTTTAATTTATTAATTTTTTTAATTTTTTTTTTTAATTTTTTAATTTTAATTAATTTTAATTTTTCATTTAAAAAAAATTAATTTATTTTTTTTTAATTTTTTATTTTATTTTTAATAATTTTTCGTTTTTTTAATTAATTTAAATTAAAAAAATTTTTAAATATTTTTCAAGAATTTTAATTATTTTAAAATTTTTAAAATTATCCTAAATTTATTATCTCTTGACAATTTTACAAAACTAAAAAATTCAGAAATATTTTATTTTAAAACTAAAAAAAATATTATGATTTTTTATATTTATTATTAATTTATTTTTGCGATAAAATCAGAAAAAAATTCACTTTAGAAATTTTTTTAAAAATATTTCTTTTTTTATGAGATTTTTTTTTCAATTTTTTCATATTTTTAAAATATTTTTATCAAATATCAATAAATTAAAAAAATTTCAAGAATTTTGATTTAAATTTCATTCTGTAAATATTTCTGTTTTATGAAAAAAAAAAATCACATATTTTTTAAAATTCTTTACAAAATTTATTTTTGCCAATTTATTTAATTAATTTTTTTTATAAAATTTAAATATATATTTCACCAAAAATCATCAAAAAATTTTCTCATTATCAGAGCAAAAAAAAAACTCACGTTCACTTTTTTCTCTCAAAAATTAAACCTTAACACAGAAAATTACATAAAACACAAAAAATGCTTGCCTTTCATGAATATTTTAGTAAGAAGATTCCTTCCGTTAATTTTTTTTTCTTCGTGAGGATTTTCGATGCTGTTGAATATGATGCGGAATAATAAAAATGTCACAAGTCGGTAAAGTAAAGTTAATCCGATATATTTGTTTACAACGCGTTTCACTGTCACACAGAGTATTATTTTAGTGAAATAAATACGTAATAAATCATCTGGTGGATTCTTTATAATTTTGTTTGACAATCATAAATGGAGCACAAGATATTTTTTTTTCTTTTTTTTTATTTCAACATTTCTTTCTTTTTTTTTCTTCTTTATTTTTATTCTTTCTCACTTTTTTTTACACTTTTTTTTTACTTTTTTGATATTTTACGTGTATTTTCTTCTTTCTTTACATGCTTTTCTGATATTTTATACACGACAAACTTGATTATTGTGATTATTATTGCACATATACGAGTGTGACATATATTGGATATTATGACGACGACAACGACGAAATATCTAGGTTGACTTGTAATGTAACAGCACCGCAGCTCGCTGTATGTATGTTTTTACCTTTCCAAATGAAATAATATACAAGAAGTTTTTTTTTAACTGTTGTTGTTATGTTTTTTTTTTCGTATGTGAACAAGTCCCGCTTGATTTGCTTAAAAATATAACTTCAACGACGGCGACTACGACGACGTGTTTTTATTTCGTTTCTTTTTTTTTTTTTGACGCGCGCGGTGTACAAGAGAAATATAGTTGTAGTGTAGAAGAAATTTTATACAAGACAAAAAAAATCGCGCACGAATATTTTTACGTTATGTCCCCGGCGTTTACTCACTCAGACTAATCCGTGCAATGCAATGAAAAACATTGGCAGTCACATAAAATTGTGTTATACCTAAAAACTTAAAAAAAAAGACGTGCTTCGTAGATACTCGCATGAAGAGAAATCACTCCATTCATAAAACGTACAGAAACTCCAGTTTTTGTTCTCTTTCTCTTCGTGTTTCTCTCTCGCTGCCTTATACACGCCGCATAAATACTGAAAACCAAAACAAACTGTTTCATTTTCCGTTTTATTTCGTGTTCGCACCTTTG
This sequence comes from Culicoides brevitarsis, assembly GCF_036172545.1. Lineage (NCBI taxonomy): Eukaryota > Metazoa > Arthropoda > Insecta > Diptera > Ceratopogonidae > Culicoides > Culicoides brevitarsis. The sequence goes on along the minus strand of NC_087085.1, from coordinate 36,062,991 downwards.
TTTGACTACATGCTGCCATTCTCGTCGTGCCACAGCCAGACACTTCTCAGAGAAAGCAGAAAAAGTTATGTATATCGTTAAACTGTTGCATTGATTTGTAATGTTATAAGTTTGTACAAATAATACTTTTAGACTATTGGTTTAAGTAAATTGATCCTTGTGTTTTTTAGCATGTCGTCGTCGTCGTCATCGTTTCCATTCCTTCGTTCCTGATGAAATATATCGCTTGGCAGGCGAATTTTTTTCGCCTTTTCTCGCTCTTGAGGGATTTTCATATCCGTTCGTTTATTCGGAAGATTGTTTTGAAGCAAACCAGGCAGCATAGGTACACAAAATGTATTATTATTCTCACTTCGTTGTGGCGGCAGAAAAAAAACCTTTGTTGAAAAAAATAAATGAGTTTTCTTTGTTTGTGGAGGTGTTATGTGTACTTCGCTACAACAAGGCTTTGATGTTATATTAATCTTTTAGTTATTTAGTGTGAAGTAAAAAAGTTTAAAAAAATGTTCGGTTTAAAAATAAATGTGTGAAAAAGGATTGAAGTGACTTTGAATATTATTTCCGCTTTGTCGTGCTTTTTTTAATTTTTTTTTTATTGTTTTTTCGTCATCTAAGTATATAGGATTTATAAATATTTTTATATAGAATTTTTTTAAAGGATTAGAGCTTTTTTAACAATTTCATAAGAATTTTTGGATTTTATGAAACTATAAATTTTATTTTTGTGAGCATACTATAGTTAACTATAATTAAAAGTTATTTTTTTACTCTTTTTAAATAAAAATTGAAATATAAAAACGGGGTAAAAATGGGGCACCTTTATTATCTCCATATTCCGTCGAAAATCAAAAATTGGAAATTTTTTTAAAATTAAAAAAAAGTTAAAAATTTTACCAAAAATGACCGTTTTTGGATATATTTTCATAATTTTTCAAGAAAATTTCCATAAAGTTTTTGAAAAATTTTCAACTAATTCTATTTTTTTTTGTTTTGGAAATCGTATTTTATCATAAATTTTCTTCTCTAAAAATATTTTTCAAAAAAAAATTAAATTTTTTTTTCAAAATTTTTGACAGTTATTTTTTATAAAATTTTTTTCTTTAATTTTTAATAAAAATATTCTGAAATTATTTTTAATTCAAAGTGAATTTTGTAAAAAAACAAATTACAAAAAAATTAACGCTTTTTGATAAAATTTTGTCATTTGGTATGAAAAAAGTATTTCAAAACTATTTTTTTAATTTGCCCCCCCCCCTCATTTTATTTTTAAAAAATTTTGGACTTTATTTTTGATTTTCATTTGGAGCGGCCTAAATTTAAAAAAAATCATATCATATTACTTCAATTACTTTGAAAATAAAATTAAAATTTTTATGAAAAAAAAAATTAAATATTTATTTTGTATTAATTAATTAATTATAATTATAAATTAAATTCAAACAAATTATAAATTAATTAAATTAAATTAAAGTAGGTATAAATTTAATTAATTTTATTATGTTATATTTATTTATTTTTTTATCTGTCAATATTTTTTTAATTATTTATTCTAAATAAATTTTTCAATTTTATTTGTAATAAAAAAATAAATAATTATTTTATTTTATAGCATTTAATTTAAACCATTTAAAAAAAATATTTACTTTTAATTAATTTAATGTTTTAAATATTAATTTAAATTATTGTTAATTTTAGATAAAATAAATTTAAATAAATAGGTAAGTAAGTTTATCATGTTTTATATTATGATTTTATTTATTTTTTATTTATTAATATTTTTTGATTATTTGTTTTAAACAAATTTTTCAATTTTCAATTATTTTTGTTGAAATTTTATTTTAAATTTAACTTATATCATATAAAAATTATAATAAATTTTATTTAATTTACTGTTAATTACTTCATTAAAAAAAACTTTTTTTTAATAAAATAAATTAAAATAATAAAATTTTCAACTAATTTTAACAAAATCTGAAATAAATCAAAATAAAACTCAATTCTTCCATTCATTTAATTCTTCGAACTAGCTTGGCTGTCCTGATTAAATTTTTGTTTCAAAAAAAGTTTAATAATGAGCAATTAAACAAAAGTTGGAAAAATTCAATTTTACCTACCACTCCATTTTCCCTTTATGCATACAGCATAATATAAAGCGAAACAAAATAATAATTTGTACGAAATTACTAAACGGAATTAATTAACGTGCAAAGTTACGTTCATAAAAAGTTTTGCAGCAATTTACGCTGAATGGAGGTGACAGGTACTTTTAATAAAATTGCATCAACGGTTTCTATGGAATAACGGAAATTCGTGGTTAAACTATTTAAAATTTATTTATTATTGACTTTGAAACAGCTGTTCCCAAAGTTTGTCATTAAAATAAAATCAAAAATCGCATAAACAACTTATTTATTTATATTTTATTTTTATCCCATAATAATAAACTTCATTATGTTTAACCTTTCATCATCATCGGTTGGTGCTGAAATTTTCCCTTCTTATTCTCACCGGAATAAATTATTATTTATATTTGCGAAAGTTATTTGGTACTATTCGAAATGATGTTGTGTAAGCGGTAACGAGGAGAAGAGCTCTGCGGGAAAATAATAATAAAAACAAATTTAATTTTACTTCCCGCTCTCTTTAAATTTGCATATCGTCTCGCAGAGTGATGGCAGTGATAGGAAAAAAAAGTGAAGATATGCCGAAAAAAGTGAAAAAAAAACTGAAAACAAAAGAGCGATAACACAAAAACTTATTTACTTAAAGATAGATGAGGTGCTCTCAAGGGGGTATTTGCGCATGAATGAGTTTGATGTAAATCTTCTACTACCTTGATTTTTCTGTAATTTTTTTTTTACAATTTTTTAGAACAAATAATATTTTGCACGAGCCCCCGACGGACAACGAGAACGACTCGCAATATCAATTTTCTTATTTGTTTTTCCGTCTTCTTTGATTGTTTTTTGTGATTGATACAATCATTATGATTCGCCAACGTCAGTCGGTCGGTAGCGTGTTTCGCTTCATTTTATTACTTACTTATTTCATTTTGTGTTGATGTTGCCTCATTGTCAGCAGTATCTTCATCTTCTTCCATTATTTTTTTCCAATATAAATTTTGCTTAATGCTCTTGATGATTCTGATTGTTTCCGTTTCGTCGTAAACTTAATAAAATTTCTCTGTGTATTCTATACGATTTTTTTTTACAAATCTATCGGTTCCGGTTGGCGCGGCGTTAGCCATTGGTTGATCCGAGAAAATGAACGGAGGAAGAAAGTTAACGAAGCAAATCCTGACTTTTTCTCATTATAAATAAATATTCATCAACGTAGAAGTGATTATTATTTTTTTTTTCACCTTTACAGAACAAACAATAACTTTTGTTCATTCTCTCAACGTTTCAACTAAAAGCTTGAATCATTAGTCTCATTATTATTGTTAGTGTTATTGTTGTTTTTATTCAAGATGGTAACGGAAGAAAAAAAGAAGGAAAACGCAATTAAACAAGAGAGGAAGAAAAAAGAAATTCAGAAGAGCAACGTCCACCCATGACATGGCATGGCATTCAATTTGATACTTTTGTCTGACATTTTCTCTCCTCCGTTCTTTTTTTCCTTTTGTTTTTAAAAGAAATAAATAAATTACGGAGTTCTTTCATCATTTTTTATCACACAACTTTTTTTTTGTTGTTTACTGAAAATGAAGTGTTTTAATAAATTAAGCTTAACAGATTTTCCTTTTTTCAAATGAAATGAGTTTTGGGTCAGAAAATTACTGAACTATTTTTTTAAATTTTTTTTTGAAAAAGTACCTGTCGTCTCCACATATTTTTTTTTTTACAAAATGTCATTAATACAAATTTTTCCTTTTTTTTCTAAAATTAATGATATTGGTTAGGCAAAACACGAACGACGACAGACCATAATCCCTTACACAAATAATGAAAAATTACCTTCCATAAATCCAATTCGCGTAAAAAAAATTTTTTTTTCAATCCTCCTTATTTAACTTTACCACGAAAGAGAACTTCCTACTTGCTCATTTTTTTTTCGTCTAATGTCAGTATTCTAGATAAGATAAACACAGACACACACCTCTTTGCGTCGAATTACATCGCAAACAAGACTGAACATAATATAATCTAATAAAATATGAAGAAGAATAAATAAATATATGTTAAGTTGACTTGTTAACTGAACTGATGATGATCGAAAATTACGGCAAAAGGCACTCATCACTCGTCGTTTTTTTCGTCTTTGTCTGTAATTCATCGAATTCGGGCTTATTCTTAGTAGTGTTATTGTGCCGGAAAATGCTTATTACCGTTTTAAAGCGCGGCGGCGTGTTAATGTAAAATACGGTATTGGATAGAATGCGGACAAGTTTGTATGAAATCAATTATTAAAGCGGATTTTGGTTTTAAAGTTTTTTTTAAGTGTAAGGCTTTACTCTTATATACCTTAAAATTTTTTTTCGTAAATTTTTCATATTTCGTTTTTTTTTTAATTTTACATTTATTTATTTTTTTAATTTAACAAGATATGTTGAAAACATAATGCCAAATATTTCTTCAAATGGATAAAAATTTGTCAGAGGGCTCTAATTTATCATTTTTAATCATTTTATAACTCAAAACTGCCAAAAAATTGAAACTGAAAAAAAATTTTTTCTTTGACATAGTTTTGTTTTGAAAATTTAATCAAAACTGTGTCAAAAACTGTGTCAAAGCCATTTTTGTCAAATCTTGCTCCAAATGGATAAAAATTTGTCAGAGGGCTCTAATTTATCATTTTTAATCATTTTATAACTCAAAACTGCCAAAAAATTGAAACTGAAAAAAAATTTTTTGACATAGTTTTGTTTTGAAAACTAAATCAAGAGAAAAAACCAAATCAAAAACTTTGTGTCAAAGCCATTTTTGTTCTTGACATAGTTTTGTTTTAAAAACTAAATCAAGAGCAAAAAAAACTGTGTCAAAAACTGTGTCAAAGTGTCAAAGCTATTTTTGTCAAATCTTGCTCCAAATGGATAAAAATTTGTCAGAGGGCTCTAATTTATCATTTTTAATCATTTTATAACTCAAAACTGCCAAAAAATTGAAACTGAAAAAAAAATTTTTTGACTTTGACATAGTTTTGTTTTTAAAACTAAATCAAGAGAAAAAAAAACTGTGTCAAAGCCATTTTTGTCAAATCTTGCTCCAAATGGATAAAAATTTGTCAGAGGGCTCTAATTTATCATTTTTAATCATTTTATAACTCAAAACTGCCAAAAAATTGAAACTGAAAAAAAAAATTTCCTTTGACATAGTTTTGTTTTAAAAACTAAATCAAGAGCAAAAAAACTGTGTCAAAAACTGTGTCAAAGCCATTTTTGTCAAATTTTGCTCCAAATGGATAAAAATTTGTCAGAGGGCTCTAATTTATCATTTTTAATCATTTTATAACTCAAAACTGCCAAAAAATTGAAACTGAAAAAAAAAATTTCCTTTGACATAGTTTTGTTTTGAAAACCAAATCAAGAGCAAAAAAACTGTGTCAAAAACTGTGTCAAAGCCATTTTTGTCAAATCTTGCTCCAAATGGATAAAAATTTGTCAGAGGGCTCTAATTTATCATTTTTAATCATTTTATAACTCAAAACTGCCAAAAAATTGAAACTGAAAAAAAAAATTTTCTTTGACATAGTTTTGTTTTGAAAACTAAATCAAGAGCAAAAAAACTGTGTCAAAAACTGTGTCAAAGCCATTTTTGTCAAATCTTGCTCCAAATGGATAAAAATTTGTCAGAGGGCTCTAATTTATCATTTTTAATCATTTTATAACTCAAAACTGCCAAAAAATTGAAACTGAAAAAAAAATTTTTCTTTGACATAGTTTTGTTTTTAAAACTAAATCAAGAGCAAAAAAAATCTGTGTCAAAAACTGTGTCAAAGCCATTTTTGTCAAATCTTGCTCTAAATGGATAAAAATTTGTCAGAGGGCTCTAATTTATCATTTTTAATCATTTTGTAACTCAAAACTGCCAAAAAATTGAAACTGAAAAAAAAAATTTGTCAGAGGGCTCTAATTTATCATTTTTAATCATTTTATAACTCAAAACTTTGACATAGTTTTGTTTTGCTCCAAATGGAAAAAATTTGTCAGAGGGCTCTAATTTATCATTTTTAATCATTTTATAACTCAAAACTGCCAAAAAATTGAAACTGAAAAAAAAAATTTTTTTTCTTTGACATAGTTTTGTTTTGAAAACAAATCAAGAGAAAAAACTGTGTCAAAAACTGTGTCAAAGCCATTTTTGTCAAATCTTGCTCCAAATGGATAAAAATTTGTCAGAGGGCTCTAATTTATCATTTTTAATCATTTAATAACTCAAAACTGCCAAAAAATTGAAACTGAAAAAAAAAATTTCCTTTGACATAGTTTTGTTTTGAAAACCAAATCAAGAGCAAAAAAACTGTGTCAAAAACTGTGTCAAAGCCATTTTTGTCAAATCTTGCTCCAAATGGATAAAAATTTGTCAGAGGGCTCTAATTTATCATTTTTAATCATTTTATAACTCAAAACTGCCAAAAAATTGAAACTGAAAAAAAAATTTTTTTCTTTGACACAGTTTTGTTTTAAAAACTAAATCAAGAGCAAAAAAATGTGTCAAAAACTGTGTCAAAGCCATTTTTGTCAAATCTTGCTCCAAATGGATAAAAATTTGTCAGAGGGCTCTAATTTATCATTTTTAATCATTTTATAACTCAAAACTGCCAAAAAATTGAAACTGAAAAAAAAATTTTTCTTTGACATAGTTTTGTTTTGAAAACTAAATCAAGAGCAAAAAAACTGTGTCAAAAACTGTGTCAAAGCCATTTTTGTCAAATCTTGCTCCAAATGGATAAAAATTTGTCAGAGGGCTCTAATTTATCATTTTTAATCATTTTATAACTCAAAACTGCCAAAAAATTGAAACTGAAAAAAAAAATTTCCTTTGACATAGTTTTGTTTTGAAAACTAAATCAAGAGCAAAAAAAAATGGATAAAAATTTGTCAGGGCTCTAATTTATCATTTTTAATCATTTAATAACTCAAAACTGCCAAAAAATTGAAACTGAAAAAAAAAATTTCTGTGTCAAAAACTGTGTCAAAGCCATTTTTGTCAAATCTTGCTCCAAATGGATAAAAATTTGTCAGAGGGCTCTAATTTATCATTTTTAATCATTTTATAACTCAAAACTGCCAAAAAATTGAAATTGAAAAAAAAAAATTTCCTTTAACATGGCTTTGATTTGAAAACTCCTATAATAAAAAGACAGACTTTTTAACGTTCAAAATCCCTCATTGAAATTTCAAATCATCAAATATTCGCGTCAAAACCAAAAGAAAAGAAAGAAATAATGAAAAGTCGCTCCTTAGACATGACAAATAAAATTATGTCTTTAACTTTTCCTGGCTTTTTTTCCTCTCCGTTCGCACACACGCAGCTCCTTAGTGTGTAAGCATTATGATATGAATTCAAAACTCATTTACATTATATTCACATTTGCATGAAGAAAGGAACATAGTGGTTCAACAAATAACAAAATAAGTCGCCCTCCTTATTATTATTTATACTTGAACAAACGGCGGCGTGCGGCAAGGAAAAAGGTGAAAGAGTCAACTGGGTACAAATCCATTTTATTTTTCCATAATATGATTATTGTAATATTATAAGTAACAACGTGTTGTCGTCGTCGTTGGTTGTATCTTGGAGAAAATGCGATGATTTATATGCACGCACCAGTCGTCGTCGCATCGCATCAGAATTCATTTTACAGTCGAGAAAAGGGAAAAAAAGGAAAATAAGCAGAAACTTACAACATTATTTGTATTGCGATAATCCTTATTTGTATACGGGGGTTGTTGTTATTGTATCTAAGTTTTCACTTTGCTTTTTGGTTTTCACACTTCATTTTGTGTGTATCTTTTTTGTTGTTGCTCAACATTTGTCACGTTCGTACAAAACATAGGAACATACAAAGCAAATATCCAACTTTTCTGTAATATGGGCAAAAATGGTTTTACAACACCGAGTCTGTGGTTTTCCTCTTCTCTCGCTCTGTTGATTGAGCAAAAAGTTTCCACATGTACTCTATGGGCGAAAAACGGGTCAGATTGATGCCTTAAGGGAATTTTTTGATCCCTTAAGGGATCAATTTGTTCCCTTAAGGGTTTAATCTGATCCCTTAAGGGATCAACCTGATCCCCTTCCGAATTTGTCATCCGTAGACCCAAAAAATTGAATCTTTTAAGAAGTCAATTTGATCCCTTAAGAGGTCAATATGATCCCTTAAGAGATCAAATTGACCTCTTGAAGGGATCAAATTGACCTCTTAAGGGTTCATAATGAACTCTTGAAAGATCCAATTTTTTAGGTCTGTAGATGACCTATTCGAAAGGGGATCAGGTTGATCCCTTAAGGAGTCAGATTAAACCCTTAAGGGAACAAATCTATCCCTTAAGGGATCAAAAAATCCCCTTAAGGGATCAATTTGACTCCTAAGGGGTCAACCTGATCCCTTAAGGGATCAATCTGACCCGTTTTTCGGCCATAGGGTATACAACAGTCTTTCCTCACTTTCTTTGTATTATCATTAGGTTTCGTTCAAAAGTTTTCAATGGCATGTGTTGTGTCTATGTCTCCTTCTTTCCGTTTTTTGTTTATAAAAAATATTTCTCTTACATATTTACTTTTTGAAGTTTGCCATTGCGAAAACAGTTTTAGAGAAATCTGGGTAGTTATTTCTCTGACACTCGGTTCTTTGTCTATTCAAAAATAATTTTTATCATTAACACTCATTTGGTTAGAGACAAAGTTTCTGTACGTTCGCGAATTTCGCTTCTTCTATGGTAAACAGTAATGACGACGATACGGATCGCAACGAGAAGCGATAGTGCGATAACAACATTCCGAGTTCGACTAACCAGTTGAAGGAAAAAGTCGCTCAAATTGAGTCTGTACGAGGAGAGCTCGAAGGTCACTCTGCGCAAATGCCAAAAAGAGTACGACACAGAAACTGTTCTCCTTAATAATACTAAACATTTCCTGTTATCAGTGCGTCGTACGATACACATTACTTGTCTAGCATAATATGTTTCGCAGACTACCCTTTCCTCGTATTTTCTATTCCAGCAAAACAGAGCAGAGCAGAGGCGCTTCTTTCGTTCCGAGAAACCATATAATGCTTCTTAAGCTTAATTTTATTTTTTTTTTCGTGAATCCACTTTGTTTCTCCTTTCTTTTAACATAATTATATGATAAGCTTCTCTCTTTTGTTTGATCTCGTATCATTAGCAGGTCTTAATTATAATCATATTAGTCCGTTTCCACATCACTGACAGCAACACGAGACGACGATCTCTCGTTCGCATTTTCAACTCGAGCCTTATCTGCGTGTGCCATCAAACGAGAGATGAACAAAGCTCGCCAAGCAACAACAAAGCAGTTAAGTTCGCAATAAATGGTTCAATGCATGCCGAGTACGGGAGTCGAGTACTCATCGTCATTGTCGTGTCGTGTCGTGTGTGGATGGATGCTATTTTGTGGAAATTGTGCAAAGGGCATCATCATTATATCCATGCGTTTCCATCATTATTTTGTGTGTCTCTTTCTCTGTGATTTTATGATAAACCATATCGTTTAGTGTTCGAGTGTGTGTCTGCATTGTACATTTATGCATAAAGTGGAGAAGTATATTATTATTGTATCGTCTATTCTCTGGCTTTTTTTTTTGCTGCGTAACATAAAACACAGACTGTCCTTTGTGAACGTGTTTTGTGAAAAATAAAAAAAAAATCGAAACTTTTTTTTATGTTGATGAAAAAAAGATCATTAGGAGTAAATAACTTATGCAGTGCAAGTTTGTACTTTTTTTCATTTGAAATAATAGAAAAACTTTGATTAGCTGAGATTTTTATTTATTTTTTTTTTGCTAATGAAAATTTATGTTTTTTTCTTGTTTTACTATTGATGGCTTTAATTTTTTACATTTCCTGTGTTTTGATCAAGATAAGAAGATTTTAGAGTAATTTAAAAGGACTTTCTTTTAAATTTTAATCTTCTTTTTATTTAAAAAAAATCTTTTGAAGTTTTTATCTCTATTTTTGGTCCTACCTAAAACAACTCTTTTTTATAATTTACGAAATCTTAAAAGATTTAAAATTCTACATTTTAATTTCAGAAAATGATTTTCACTTTTTTCTTTTAATTTAATTTATCTCAATAAGAGTCATGAATTCTCGATTTTTTCTTTTAAGCTCAGTTTTATCATAAGATTTTGCAGCTTCAAGTAAATTTTTCTGAACCAAAACTTCAAGAACATCAAAAATTAAAAACAGTTTGAAATTTATTGAATTAATGTATATTTTTAAGAGGCTATGACTTGATTTAAATAATTTTTTAATTAATTTGATATTTGAATTTTCAATTAATTTCATTTTGAAATTTAATTTTTTTTAATTCTATTTTTTTGAAGTATTTTATTTTTGTCAAAATTTAATTTTCACAGATATCCCTTGAATTTTTTAAATTTCAAGGATTTTAATAAAAAAAATACAAAATAATTCTTCAAAATAAAATAATTTTTTAAATTTTCAAGTGATTTAATACTCAAAAAAATATTTTTAAAAATTTTTTTTCTTCAATTTAAATTTTTATCCAATTTTCACAAATTTGTTTCAAAAACTTTTAAATATTTTTTATTTTAATTTCAAATCAATATTTTCGATCAAACTTTGCGAAAAATTAAAAGAAAATTGAGAAAAAGTTGTTATTCTGTATAACTGTATAAAACTTGAGCTTGAAATATTTTTTAAAAATCGAGCTTTTTAACACTAATAAGGGTCGTGAATTCTCGAGTTTTTCGAAGTTATCTTAAGAGATACAGCCGCCGAGTGATTTTTTTCTGACAGAGCATCGAAAATGCAAGAAAATGGCGAAAAATACTCATTTGTATTTTAGGCTATCGTGAATAAATTTAGTCAACCTGGATACCTGACCCCATTTTGATGAAAAAAAAAAATTCAAAGAGATTTTTTTTTCTCACACAGATCCATGAATGTTAGAAATTTCAGGAATTTAAAAGGAAAAAAATAATCCGTTTTATTTACGAAAATAGGTTTTAAAATTTGTTAAATTTTACGATAAACTTTTGAATTTGAAAAAACTTTTTAACGAAATTTTGAATTTTTTAATATTTTTAACAAATTTTTTGAGAATTTATAATTTTGATGAATATTAATTCATTAATTTTTTTATTTTATGAGAAATAATTTTAATTTCAATCAAAAAATTAATGGAAAATTAATTGTTCTATTAACTTCAAAATTGATGTTCCATTAGCATTTTTTGAATTTGTAACGGATTTTTTTTCATAAGAATTATCTACGTTACGGTTCAAAGTTAATACAAAACTTACCAAATTTGCAACGAAAATTTAATTTCCTAATATATTTGACTTAATCTCGTGTTCAGTTAAGTACTCTTCATGTTTCCTCTTGCATCAACTTGTTATATAGAGATTTTCTGCTGAAACACAATTTTCATTTTTTTTTTGTCTAAATAAAGTCTAGCCCATTTTAATCTTATTTGAATCAAATTATGATGTAAAAAAAATCTCTGATGAATATCTCACTTTTGCCGCAAAGGGCATTGATATTTACCGAAAATAATAACATTTTTCCAAATTTACATCTCAGAAAAATGACAAATATGTAAATTTTAACTCCTTTTGTATCTCATATCGCATCGCATCAGCATCATCATCATCATCCTCAAAAGGTAGGTCCTTGCAGAAAAAAAGCAAATAATGTGATTCAGCTAAAAATATTATGTGAGGGCAAACGTAAGCGACATATGTCATCACGTTTTGCCTTTTACTTTACATTCTAAAATAAAAAAAAAAAATGAAAAAAAAAAAAATTGCATGAATTATTGATTGACATTTTCCTCGTGGGAGAAACCTTTTTTCACAAGACGTTCAAAACATAAACACTTCGTGGTTGCTAAATTATTCAAAAGGCCGCCATAAATATACGGGAACGTAAAAAGGGAAGCCAAATCTAATTCAAATATGTCTTTATATTTAACTCAATTTATTTCGCGTAATTTATTTAACAACACGATCTTTTGTTGTCGTTCCTCATCATCGCCCGCTAAATGATTTTAATGTCCTTTCCCTTTTTCGCCAAAACAACAACACAAAACAAAGCGAAAAAAGAGCGAAACAAAATTAATATCTGCCAATTATTATCAATAACACTAAACTTTGTTTTTACATGTTGACATCGTCCGGAGACAGACTTTGCACGCTTGTTAATAACAACAATTAATTAATATCGTTGTCATCGAAGGAAATTTTCTCTGTGACACTTTTTTCGTTGTTGTTTAAATAAATTTAAAGTGGGCTATCAACGAGATACAACTTAATTAACATAAATTTGAGTATTAATCTTCTTAACGTTGATGTTGTCTCTTTGTTTTCTTACGTTATCGCAAAATTTTTGATCCGACGATGTGATGTTGCCTCGTTATGCTGCTTAGATGATAAAATTAAGTTTGTTACGAAAATGAAAAAAAAAAGTTTTTATCAGGAGCGCCTTTAGAACAAGAAGAAACAGACACGGAGAAGTGGAAAATTTCTTGTTTGCACAAGAAGAATGAACTTGGCAAAGGATGAGTTACGGCATCAGCAAAATTTTGTTTACATTTTCGAGTAAGATATACGCGACAAGTTTTCCCCCGTTGTTTTTCATTTTCGCAGGGTTTTGTATAAGTGAAACGTGAATAATAACAATAAATTGTCGGTTTTACAGGACTTTTGTTTTTTTTTTTCGTTTTTTGTTACAAAAAATAATATTTTAGAATTTGGAAGGATATGAAAAAAAAATTAAAAAAAAATAAAAAATTATTTAAAAATAATGAATTAAAATTAAAATAAAAAAAAAAATTAAATAAAAATTTTTAAAAAATAAAATAAATAAATTGAAATTAAAAAAAAAAAAAAATTAAATTAAAAATAAATTTAAAAAAAATTAAAATTTTTTTAGAGATGTAATAAATACATAATTTTTAAAATATTTCAAAAATGTATAGTTTTGAATTTTATTAATTCTTAAAAAATAAATTATAAATTTTTTAAATTTTAAAATTTTGAATAATATTTTTAATATAAACGAGAAAAGTTTTAATAAAAAAAATGAAATGAATTTTCTGTTGATGTGTAAATTATTTTTTAAAAAATCTAAATAAAAGATTAAATATTATTTTTTAATTTTTGTCGATTTTCAGAATTCATTTAAATTTTATTCGATTCGAAATTTTTAAAAAAATCAAAAAATCTGAAGTCAGAAAATATTTAAATTTTTTTAATTCAAAAATTTAAATCAATTTTTAAAGTTTTAAAAAATTTAAAAAAAATTTGAATTTATATAAAAATAAATAATAAAAATGTAGAATCTTTTAATAAAAATAAATCCAAAAATTATTTTAAAAAAATCTTAAAAACTTTACTGAAAACTTTTCAAAATGCGGTAAAGTTCTTGGCAAAGACAAAAACTTCCCCATTTCTAATTTTGCTTTACTTTGCACATTCACTAACGAAAAAGGTAACCCGAAAATTATATTTTATACCGCGCGCATTATCATCATCTCTCTGCATGAACCACCATCGTCTCCTCTTCCGAGTGCGTTATCTCTACGCTACGCGTGCAATTTTCATCAAGAGTGATAACAAGCGTTCATAAATATTAAACAAGTTTAAAATTGCCAAGTCTCACATGTATGAGAAACGCGACCGTGGAAAGTTAAAATTTTCCCTTTTTCGTGTGTGTGTTCGGGAGTCGTGTGCTATGCCATCAAGTATGATTAACCGTAACCAAAGAGTTAAGCCATAAATATACGCAAAAAACACTTTTTGTACATAAATTTTTGTGCCTACCCTCTTAACGTTTTTCGAATGACGGTGTTGATGTTTAGAAACAACAACAACCGAACAAGAGAGCGGTACCTCTATTTATAGATACTTTGCGCGAAAACGACAACACGACAATTTAAAGTCGTTAAATAAAAAATTATTTGCGGTATTGTGGTGTCGTCCCTTTTCATTAGCAGAACATTTCCAAAGCGAATTTCCGTTCTATTCAGTTTTTTTTTTAATTTTTTTGAATTTCGAACGTTACAAAGCACGGTCATACTTTAATTGAGCAAAATTGCAACAGATGTCAGCGGAGCTTTATTTAATCACTTAATTTGTTTTACATGCATTTTCGCAATTTTGCACCACACATGCATGCGAACGTTTTTTGTTCTTCGTGTTATGTTGTTGTTGTTGTATCAGCTAAATGCAACAACAATCAGAACAACAACACGACTAGAACGACACAAACAACGTGAAGCAGTATTTGTGTAGTATATTAAGGGCAAAGCAATATTCAAAAATGTTTTCAATTTTCTCAATTTTTTTTAGAAATTTTAAAAAATAATTTTTAATTTAACCTTTTTTTTAAAAAAGATTTTTGTTTTAATAAAATTTAAATTAAGTTAAGTTAACTTAAAAGACTTAAGAGACTTAAACTTGAGTGAAAGGATCTAAAATATTTTTATTTTATTATTTTTTATTTATTCATTTCATCAAATTAAGATTACAGCATTGTAGTTGAAGGAAAAAGCATTAAGCTTAAAAAACCTCATCTTTTCTTTCACGTTATAATTTTGATGGTCGTGCGCCATTTAATCCGTTGCCATTGAATATATCTCAGGCCCAGTTGGAGTGTTTTATTTGGTTAGAGTGATCACAGGATGAAACAAGAAGCATGAAACGAAATTAAAATAAATCAAAAGTTCAAAGGTTTTTGGCTTTTGAATCAAATTTTTGAAAAAAATATAATTTTTCTTAAAAAACTTAAATATTTTGAAAAAATTAAGTTTTAAGTTCATTAATCTACAAATCAATTAGTTTTGACTTTCGACTTAAAATTTTTCTTAAAATAAGTTCTAATATTAATTTAATTTTCAATTAGGAATGCAAAAGCTTTAAATCTTTAGCTTAAAAAACATATGAGACTTAAACTTAAGTTTAAGTCAAAATAATATTTTGACGGAAAAAAAATTGACTTAAGCTTAAGTTAAAGGATAAGTTAAATAAGTCAAAGGTTATTTTTTTTTTATATAAGACCCAATTTTGGAAAATATAATTTTTAATTTTGTAAATTAGATCAATTAATTTGACTTAAGTCAAACTTAAGTAACTTTTACTTAAGTCATAAATCATATATTTTTAACTTAATAAGACTTAAAAATTTTAAATCAATTTTTTTAAATTAAAGTTTGAATTTTTCAATTAATTTTAATTAAAAATTTTGAATTAAATGAATTTGAATTTAAAACAAGTAAAAATCTTAAAAATTGTAAGTAAAATTGTGATTTTCCATACTTTAAAAATTCTATTAAATCGAAAACATTTTTGATTTTTGTATCGTCCTTGCCATCTTGTACTTTTTTCCTCTTTCTCAAAGTTTCAGTATTTGCCTACACAACTTAGCTGGCATGGCATCAATAGCTTGCGTCAACTGCAAACAGCTTCATGGTTCATTCAACCTTATCTTCTACACACGGATCGGCGGAAAGAGGTGTGTAGCAAGGGACGTTTGCGATTGAACCATTTTCTTCCGTGATTCAAAAAAATCGAATTTGAAGAGGTTTAAAACTTAGGTAAGGAAATTTTTTAAAAAATTCTTTAAGAAATTAGACCCTCTCTAATGTAGAGAAGTCTACTATCACACCATAGTCTCGTAATAAGACCAAGAGACAAAACTGTGGTGCAAAAACTTGTTTAAAATCGTTCGTTTTTTTTTATTCCTTTTCTATATTCTGTTCTTCATCATTATTATTATATATTAAATGTGCATCTCTCGCTTGTACATGCATCATTTTATTTTATTTTATGTACTTACTCGTTGCAAGCGAAGATGTACATTGCGCGTTCGTCGTTATGGGATAAGACAAAGTGTCTGTGTATATGTACAAAGATAAATTTTAAAACAAAAAAAAAATAATACATTGCCAAATGAGGATGTTTGCCGTTGTTTTTGTTATTACACACAACACAACAAAATAAATATCGTTGTATAAAAATATATTAAATGATCAATATAAATTGTAACAGGTTTTATGAAAATGTTTTTTTTTCTCCTTTTTGCTCTTCTGATACTTTTTAAACATTGATTGCATTGAATTGCTCGAAGCATTGAACTATATTAAGTATGCAATGTTTAGTGCGTACATGTACGGCCCTCATGTCGTCTCTTAAGGCAATAGATTTTTTATATTAAATAAAATGAAGCTTGGCAAGCGAGAGAGATGTGATAACGTCGTTTTGTTCGGAGTAAATGAAGGTGTTTGTGTAAACAATGTAGTTAAGATTTATACAGATTTTTTAAATTGAAAATACCATTTTTCTTCCTCCTTCGTTTTTTTTCATGCTTTTTGATACGTGAAGATGAAGGAGAATGAGTGGTTGGGTTTTATCTCTGACTATTGTCCAGTTGATCCATCTTTTTATCTTTTAACGTTTTTCTCTGTTAAGAGTTGAAATTAATTTTAGATAAGTGATGAATTTGAAACAATTGTTCGAAAACAAGCAATTTAATCTGAGCTATTAAAAAATCGATAGTTCTTAATTGTTATTAGTTTTCGAACAGTTAAACACTATTTTCTATTAGATTTAATTATTTTCTGATGCTATAGTACTCAATACAATTTTAATGAATTCTTTGCTCTCACTTAAAATTCTAAATAGAGACTAAAAATAATTTTTCTGAGTACTTTATTTAACTTTGTGGTTTGATAAATACTTCTCTATAACCTAGTCCTATTAAAAATTTACGATTATTGGAAAGGAGTAAAATTTTAGTTGAACCATAAAAATGAAATATGATGTCAGAAATTATGATAAAGGTTAAACTTAGATTTTTGAAGAGTCTAACTATACTAAATCTGATGTAAAAGATTTGACATAATTTGATAACAAAGTTTATATTGATCCTCGTGTTAAAACTAATTCTTATGTCTCCAATAATTAACTTATATTTGTTAAAACTTTTTTGAATGGATAAATCCAGATTTGGTAAAGTATCCAAATTTTTACATCTTTGAACATCTAAACTGCGAAACTAGTTAAGTCAAAAATAATTAAGTTATATTACTAAATTTTATAAAAAATTTTCAAAAAGAAATGAAATTTTTTCACAAAATTTAATAATTTTTGTTTTTTTTTAAATATTTTTTACTGAATTTAACTTTATCTTAAATTGAAGCTTTAGTCAGAAGCCTATTAAATCAAAATATTTTTTTGAATTTAAACTTAAGTTTAAGTCACATAATTTTTAAAAGCTGTAGTCAAAAGTTCTTTCAATCTCTTCTTTAGAGAAACTGAATTTTGAACCAATATAAACAAAAAATATTTAGATTATATTGAATAAGTTTGTCTTCAATCCCAATTTCCTTTAAATTTTTGTAAAAATTTATTTTGGTTAGCTTGCAACAACATGTTTAAATCTTTCATTAAAAATTTTGTATCTTTTCCACATTAAACTTTCGCAGTCACATAGAATGTGTTCAGAACTTTCATCATCATTGTCACAGAATCTACAGTTTGCGTTATCAGTTAGTTTCACCTTTTTTAAATGGTATCTAAATTTAGATGATATTGATTAAGTTTGTTTTCAATCACAGATTCCTTTCAATTTTTGTAAAGATACTTACCACTTCCCTATGTCATAATTTAATTTCTTTCTTTTTTCCAATGAAAAACATTTTCTTTGCTGTTGCAAATGTAATTCATTTCATATTGATTTCAACACTTTCTTCTTTCAAACTACTTTATAAATCCTTTACTTTTACAAAGAACAAAATTTTCTTTAAATCAAGGAAACTCAATACACTTTCCATCTTTTGTTGTCTTCTGAAAAAGAGTTCCGCTATATCGCATCTCATTGTCCTTTATATTTCGCAAAAAGCTTCTTGTTATTCTGCAAAAGAAAAATGTCACAATATTAACACAATTTAAGCATAAAATAGTTGAATAAAATCATCTAAATGATAAAATTCTCAAATAGGCCTAAAATTGCCCCTTTTACAACAAATAACTTCGTTCAACCACTCATGATCGAGCAACATCTACACGAGAAAACAATCACTTTATTTCTTCAAACACACTTTTGGGGTACATTATTTGAATAACTTCTTACATAAATTTCCAATAATGTCGGTAGTTTTTTCAATATTCAATCCTTTTTTCTCGCATGACAGATATACAGAAACACACACTTGGGTTACAATTGGAAATCACATAAAATTTTGATGTATTTTTCACACACGCTTGACAGATTATCTATATATCTCTCTATTTATCGTGTATAAGACATTTTACATGATGGCCTATTTCCTCTGCGAAAGAAACCTTCATAAAAATTGTCTTAAGTACGTGTAATAAAACAATGTGAAATCCTTTTTACATGCGTAGAAAGTTTTTCTCGTCTTTCAACAATTTGTTAGAAGAAAAAAGACGAAATGTCGACACTGATAAGATAAGGATATTCAATATTCTTCAACTTACCCGAATTGATTTGCGCTGCAGATTTATGGGTGAGAAATAGCACGTGTGGGAAGTCTTTAACATGACATAAAAAAGTTCTTTTAGAAACTGCGAGATTGAGAAGGAGGTTGTGTCATAAAAATCATATTTTTTTCATGGACCATTCCAAAGCTAAAAAAAAATGGCCATGGAATGTGAAAAGTCTTCACGTATTTTGTAGATGTTTGTGTTTCCTAGAAAAGATCGCGCAAAAAAGGCTCAAGGGCGTACCGATGTCAGTTTCCTTATTAATAAACATCGATAATATTCTTCAGAGACATGATAAATATTTATTCCTAAAAGACATCATCATGCTTTAAAATTTATCAACATACACTTCATAAATAAAATATTCTAAAAAAAAAATCTTACATTTCTCACTATACTTTGCTGCTGCTGCTGCATATGTGGTGACATTGCAATCCACGCCTAATTAAAATTCATAGCAATACTTCACTTTTTTTTCGCCGTATAAATTAATCACATCGAAGAACGACAAACATTGCAGAACAAAACGATCGATTGGATTCGAATTTTTTCTGCAACTTTTTTTCTGCGAATTTTTTTCGATATCAAAACATATTTAATAACATAAAATAGATATAAATGGACATTGCAAGTAATTTTTTTTATTACATTTCAGACAATTTGTTTGCAAGAGAGGGTTTAAAATACATCAGTAATTTAATCGAAACCGGTTGACTGCCCTTGTCCTTTATTGAATTTTTCAGTGTCCTTCGACAACGACGACGACAACGATGTATGAAAGAAATGATTTACTGAAGTTGACATAATAAAGTGTAACATGCAGAATTTTTTTCTTTGACTTTCAAAGTTTGTATCAAAATGTTGGGGAACGCGCATTTCGCGTGATCCATAAAGTATACCGATAGAAAAAAAAGTAAACGATATGCAAATAATTTAAATTCCTTAAAAAAGTTTTGTAAAGAAAAGTATAAAATTCAATCAGATATTTATTTATTTTCTAACTTCGAAAAAGTTGTTATGGAGGAGAAACAAGAATCGATTACATTGATTAATAGTAGTTTAGCATGAAAGACTATTAAAGAAGCCCTTCTGGCGAAAAGTAAACTATTGTTTCGTATTGGCTTAAAATCGAATATTTTTTCAATTTTTATTGACAACAAACAAT
Organism: Culicoides brevitarsis; assembly: GCF_036172545.1. Taxonomy (NCBI): domain Eukaryota; kingdom Metazoa; phylum Arthropoda; class Insecta; order Diptera; family Ceratopogonidae; genus Culicoides; species Culicoides brevitarsis. The sequence continues at coordinate 36,043,178 of NC_087085.1, read as the reverse complement.
GGAAGAAACTAGAAAACTGTGAAAAGTTTATGTTTCGCGATGATATGGATTTCTTACAAGGAAGGTAAGTTTTATGATTTTTTTTTTATTTACAATTTACAGGAAGAGTTCCCGGAAGAATATTAAAATGGCTACGAAGTTAGGCTTAGAGACAAGAAATTTTTAAAACTTATTGTAAGTATGACTCAAAACTCTCTTCAATCAATAAAATAATGTATTTAATTATCACAAGTTGGAAGAAAAACTTTCAAGGAAGAAAGAAATATCTAATCAATTTGAATTACGGTCAAATATCTTGGCAACTAAAGCTCAACGTGAACTTCAGAGTTAGTAAAAAAACAGACCGATACAGATAGATACGTAATTCTTAACAGATTTTTTTAAGTACAAAAAATAAAGTATACAAAATAATTAATTATAACTTTTTAAAAAGTATAAAAAATGAACTTTTTCAAAGAACCTTTATCCCGAAATCAACAGTAATTTAATAGTCTTATTTATTATGAGGGTTCACATACCGATTTTTCAAAATTTTTTCAACTTTTGTAGATCACGGTTCTCCAGCTCAAATTGAAGGTTTTGGCATTAGAAACAACTTTTGTTTTGGACTTTTTCAAAATTTTGCGTTTCCGATGTACAGGAGCCATTTAAAGATGTTAGCAAAAAAAATTGCTAATTTTTCAAAATTTTTTCAACTTTTGTAGATCAAAAATTGAAGGTTTTGGCATTAGAAACAACTTTTGTTTTGGACTTTTCCGATTATGAGGGCTCACATACATATCGATTTTTCAAAATTTTTTCAACTTTTGTAGATCACGGTTCTCCAGCTCAAATTGAAGGTTTTGGCATTAGAAACAACTTTTGTTTTGGACTTTTTCAAAATTTTGCGTTTCCGATGTACAGGAGCCATTTAAAGATGTTAGCGAAAAAAAATTTAAGTCAAAATCCTTTTATTATGAGGGCTTATGAAGGTTTTGGCATTAGAAACAACTTTTGTTTTGGACTTTTTCAAAATTATGCGTTTCCGATGTACAGGATTTAAAAAATCCTTTTTATGAGGGCTCACACTTTTTCAAAATTTTTTCAACTTTTGTAGATCACGGTTCTCCAGCTCAAATTGAAGGTTTTGGCATTAGAAACAACTTTTGTTTTGGACTTTTTCAAAATTTTGCGTTTCCGATGTACAGGAGCCATTTAAAGATGAAAAAAAATTTAAGTCAAAATCCTCTTATTATGGAGGGTTCACATACCGATTTTTCAAAATTTTTTCAACTTTTGTAGATCACGGTTCTCCAGCTCAAATTGAAGGTTTTGGCATTAGAAACAACTTTTGTTTTGGACTTTTTCAAAATTTTGCGTTTCCGATGTACAGGAGCCATTTAAAGATGTTAGCAAAAAAATTTCATCCAAAATCCGGTGGATCCGTTTCATGTTCATTTTAGAAAAAAAGTTTTCAAAAATACCTAACTTTAAAGAAAAAATTTAAATCATTTGTCTCGCATGTTCAAAGACCCCGTTCAGACATTGCGAAACACAAAATTTTCACACTTCAACTTTCATGTCAATACCATCTCAGTAGCTATAGCAAACAAAAAGCGGATTCAACATTGTATCATGTCCTAGAAGGGAACATTTTCTTGCGTGTATCTTCTATAAATGGTATTAGATTTGCCAAAGAAGTGCAAGATAAAAATCTTGTCTTGTTTATGTTCTACCAAAGATGTTTTTCCATCATTCTTTGTTGCTGCTGCTGCGAGATGTGAAAATATGTTAAGTGACAGAAAACGACAATTGATTGAGTATATCAGATTTTTATTTTACAAAAAAAAAACATTTCTCGTTGTGCGTAATATAATTTATCTCGTTGTGCGAATACTCGGAATTGAAAAAAAAGAAAAAAAAATGTAATTTTCAATCAACGTTCATCAACACATGATGCGATGAGACGCCAATTTTTGTGCAAAAATTCGGTTAAATCGCGTGCATTTTTCGTGTCATGCTTCGTTTTCCGCTATAACTCTGCATCCATAAAATTTTTTGATTCATGCTCTTGAACTTTAGCAAAACGAGTGCAGTGTAACAGAAAACGTTTTATTTAGTATTACAACAAAGCGTTTTTTTCTTTACTTCTTTTTTTTCTTTATGTACCTATTTATTTTTGTATTTATATACCTTCCATGTTGTACATAACTAAGGAAATTGAAATTAACACACATTTTCAAGTACAATGGGCGCATCATTTGAGTTGCATGTGCATTCCCGATTTTTTTTTTCGTTCCTCCATCGTCTTCGTTCTTTCTTCATGGTATGCACTTTTATTTTTAAAATAACTCGTACAATGTGCGTTTTCAATAATAATAATGAGAATAAGTATATAAGAGTCGCGTATTTAGTGCATTAGTGCAAATTAAATGAGAATGCATGACAGACTTATTTTTAGGTATCATTGTGTTTTTTTTTATTTGCTTCTTGTTCTCCATCGTCGACGTCGTCGTTCTTTTAACAGTTCATGCACAAGACATGAATACTGAAGGAAGAGTTGTTTGCAAAAAAAAAAAAAATAAAAGTTCCTAAAAAGAATTGAAAACGAGTGAAGCAGAGAATCGCACACAAATGCGTATCATGTACTTAGAAGAAGTTCGTTTTTTTTTCGCTGTCTGTCTTGCGATGCATACATACACACGTGTTATATACCAATTTTTTGCATTTATTCAATAAATTTATTGATATATGTATGTTTGCGTTGTAAATAGCAGTGAGCGATAAGGAAAAAAGTATAGAATAAAAAAAGAACGAAGGTAAAAAATGTACATGAAATGCAATTTTACAACAACAAAAAACGCTCGTAGTGCATCGTAGGGTGGGATGTAGGTGCGCAACTTCCGGTAGGTAACTAGACTCCTTCAAGTCATTTAATAAAAAAAAATTAATAAAACTGATCGATCACACTTTGCCTGTCGAAATCGATCGCTGACGATGACGAAGAAGCAAAAAAGTCCCTCCTTAATCGATGTAAGTTGTAATAAATAAATAATGTACACAGAAAAGACGTTACAAAAGACGCACGACTTTCCGAAGACAAAATGGACAACAAATGCACGCGTTGTCGCGTTACAATGCACTGAAAGTGCATCCATACAAATTTCGCTTGCATTTATGAGAACTTTTTTTTTTTGAAAAATTACCAAACACGTGTGAGTAAAAATTAATTTAAAATTTTTCATATGAAGAAAAAAATTGTGGATTATATTAAGTTCTATTAAAAACCATAATAATGCAAAATATGACATAATTAGACATTCAAAAAAAATTTTTTGGACATTTTATGAAGGGTTACAAAGCAAGTGTAAATAAACTCGCAGACAAAAGATATACCACAAGATTAAGACACGTTTTCACTTGTAAAAAAAAAATATTTTGGTAAAATCTGGTTCTTGATGATCTGCAATTTATTATTATGATTATTTTGTGTGAAACTCCCTTAAATTGGTGCAACAGTTAATTCAAACTTGTGTAAAAAGAGAAAAAAAAATTCTCGTTCTGTAACAAGCTTACCATGAAGAAAAAAAAAACCTAAGAAATTCTTAACTCTTTCGCTAAATAGCATGTACAAACAAACACAAATACACGTCGCGCGGCTAACACGCACACAAACACTTGGACACATTTTTATATGTATTTATATTTAAATAAAAAAAAAATATACAGAAAGAAGACGTGAAGAAGAAGAAAAAGGCTTAAAAGTGTGGTCGAGCATGCATCAATGAATAATATGTGCAACAACACAAAAGATCTGTCCAAGAAAATATCACCATTCAGTCGTTGGAAGGATCGCAAGGAATATAGTCGTATTTTTAACTTTTAATACAAATATTATATATGTTTTCCTTGACAAAGAGTTTTAATTATTTTTTAAATGAAAATTATTAATAAATGATTAATATCATTTATTTTGTGATTTTAGTGATTAAAGAAAAAAATTAAAATAATAAAAATAAAAAACTATTTAAAATGTGCTAAAAATATTAATTTTTTTAAAACAAAAAATCAAAATTAATTAAATTTTTTTTTAAGTCAAGTAAGTTTTTAAATTTTTTTTTTATTTAATAAAAATAATATTTGTGATGATCGGAAAAAATTTTAAATCATTAATTTAAATTAAAAAAATATTTTTTTAATATTTATAATTTTTTTTTTATTCAAAAAATTTAATTAAATTTTGTAAACTACATAAACACGAAAAAAACGACAATTTTTTAAAATATATATGTTATCACGCCACGACGATCGATCATGCATCGTGTAACAAACAAGGGTTGATGCATATAAATGCAATTATTACCAACACTGCTAATTTTTACCAAGGCAAAGAAATAAAAAAAAATTAAAAAAAAAGAATACTTATAATTCTATTAAAAAATATATATTATGTATATTAAAGTATATATAACAGCGTTTACAGAACACGACATGTTATATATTTATATATGTATAAATTTATGCATATGGATAAAATACGTGCAGCATAAAACATAAAATTTTTGCATGTTTATTTCTTTTTTGTTCTGTCTGGAGAACGACCACTCTAGATATTATTACACAGTGCATTCTTTGTATGTTCTGTGTATTTTATGATTTTGAGTGTTATTATTAGGGTTTTTATTTTTAAATCATTTTTTTTATATAAAAATAAATGTTGAAATTAATCATTAATTTTTACAAAAATTTGAAAAAAAATATAAAAGAATTTAATAAATTGTTCAATTTTTCAAATAAATAAATATTAATTATTTTTAATAAGTATTTTATTTATTAATTAATTATTTATAAGTAAAAAAAATAATTTTTTTTTATTAATTTTTACAAAAAAAAAAAAATAATATAAAAGAATTAATATAATTTAAAATATTAAATAATTTAAATTAATTAAAATAAAATAATAATAAATAATTAAATAATAATTAAAATTAATAAATTATTAATTTTTAATACAAATAATTTATTATTTAATTTAATATTTTATTATTAAATTAATTTTTAAAATATTTATTTTTTACAAAAAAATTAAAAGCAAAAGAATTAATATTATTTAAAACAATAAATAATTTGAATTAATTGAAATTAAAAAAAAAATATTAAAAAATAAAATAATAATTATTAATTAAAAATAATATTTTATTATTAAATAATTTTTTATCATTATTAATTAAAAAAAAAATTAAGTATAAAAAAACTAATATTATTTAAAATAAAAATTTTTTTAATAATTAATTAAAATAAATTAAATATATTAAATAATAATAAGATTTTATTATTATTTTTTTTTATAATAATAATTATTTTTTTATTAGAAAAATATTTAAATAATTTGAAATTTTGGAGAAACCCTACTGAATATACAATGTGTAGTTTTTTGTTTGTTTTATGATGATATTTATTTTTAAAGAATAAAAAACACACACTCACACACGTTCATCTCACATATAAATAAATACTTAACATCCAACGTCTGTAGTGTTATTCTACTCTACTTCTCTCCTTTTTGTATGCATTTTATATTTAGCTGTACTTTTTGATTATTAACTATCGTTCTCGTCGTACACACGAATCGCGTTGTTGTAATGTGTGCGCGAAAAAAAAATTGCGAAAGTAAAGTCGTCGACGAGACAGCAACATTGACCTTGACTCCCTAAAAGAACCTTTAAAAATGTCTGTCTGTGTGCGACGTGAAACGAGAAACTGAAACAAGTTCAAATTGAGATGATTATTTACTATTTTTATTATTTTTTTTAGTTATTTTTATGCGCACGTGAAGTGAAGTGAATTGAAGGATTTCTGAATTAATTTTAAATTAATCACAACCTTGAAAAAAATATAACTTTGATTTTATTATTATTTATTTATTATTTTGTTTTGCAAAAAAAAAATCCAGAAACGCGTGCAAATTTTTTTTTTATTCTTATTTATTACGGATTCCCATTGATTTAAAGGTTTCCCATTGTTGTTGTATTATTTATTATTATTATCGTTCCTTTTATTTGTTTGTGTGTAACCTAAACTAATACACAAAGCTACCGATGCACGAAAATTGATGTAAAAATTCACAAAAAGAAAGGAAAAAATTGTTTGCACGTTTGTATGATTTCATCCAAGCAAATCATCGCAATATTTTTTTTTACATTTTTTATGAGACTCACGTGAAACGTACACCTCGATTTAGTTTTTCATGCATTTCTTTCAATTTTTTCGCTCATATTTCGCACACACATGAGACCGACCAGCATTTGTAAGAAATTTTACACCATGACCGTTCTTGAAGTTTTTTGTTCGTTTTTTTTTATAAGGTTGCACATGAATTTTTCAACATGCAAAAAATTCTGATGTTTGTCTGGAGAAATCACTTTTTTTAATGTGCGAAACGTGTCAAAAAGGTAGTTTGACGAAGAGAAAAAAAATCCAAGTCAAAACAATTTTTTTTTTGTGAATTAATTTAAATTTGAGCCTATGCAAATATTTTTTGATCAACAAAACTCAAATAAACTGTAATTCATTTTTTTTATCAAATGTAAAGAAAAAAAATAGTTTTGAACGAAATTTAAACAAAAACGAATAAAATCTAATTTTCTTGAAAAGTTTTATTTGACCATCATGAAAGTTATTTTGTTTAAATAAGTTTTATTTCAATTGCAGTGAATTTAAGGAATTTTTTTCAATATTTACGATAAATTTGTAAAGTTCGATTTTATAGAAAAGGAAAAAAATATTCTTAGACGATAAGCATCAATGAATATTGAATTAAAGATACATGAAGGTGTCTTTAGTGCCTTTAAGATGTCAACTTAGATAAAAGACAACTTGTGGCAAAGTGCATTTGAAGCATCGTTGCTCTTAAGAAAGCGTTTTATTTTGTTTAAGATTTTATTTTTAAAGGAGTTTTCTTTTAAAAATTATTTTTTTCAAGATGAGAAATAAATATTGAATAAATAAATATCGTAAAAAATTTTAAAATTTTAATTATAATAAAAAATATTTATAAATTAAATTTAATTTTATTATTTATAAAATTTTAAATATTTTTTTCTTAAAATTTAATTTATTTATTAAAAAAAATTAATTAATTAAATTTTAATTTTTTAATCAATTTTTAAATTTTATTATTTTTTTTTTAAATTTGTATAATAATTTTATTTAAAAAAAAATATTTATTTATTTTAAAAAAAAAAAGTGTTTTATGTTAAATATTAAATATATTTCTTTAAAAAATTTATTTTTAAAAAGAAAAATACTTCCTGAGACTGAATTTAATATTTTAAAATTTTTAATTTAATTATTGATAATACTTTTTTATTTTTATTAAATATTTTTTTATTTATTTTTGTATTAAATATTATTAAATAATAAATTTGTAAAATAATATTAATTTATAATTAATTTATATTTTTTTCACATAAAATTAGAATAATTTTTTTTTCTAAAAATAAAAAAAAAATTAAAATATTTTTTTCCAAATAAACTCAAGATAAAACAAAAGAATTTCTTGTCAAAAAAATAATAATTTTTCCCATGAAACAATTTTTCTCTCCCTTATTTCCGTTTCTTTCCAATCCAACATGGTCAAGATTTAAATTTTATCATATCATGCCCAACTCATAAATTTCAGTCGACCTTACCTCACCATAAATTTTTGCATTAAAAGCACAAACACACACACACACGTGAAAAAACACCCAACATACTTTTTTTTTTGATTTGCAAGTTCTGCCACATTCACGTTTTTATTTTTATTTTTTTGTGTAATAAAAATAAAAATTCATCGGATGCTTCATCATAAGTCGTTTGTATGTCTTTTTAATGAACGCATAAATTTTGTTGTGTGTTAAAAATATTACCTTGATCGCCAAAGCATACATTTTTTTATGCAGATTCTTGCAGCGCTCGTGAAGAAATAGCAACAAAGAGTGCAAGTAAATGATACATGATCGTCTGTCCATGCGGAGAAAAAGAGAAAAAATAAACGTTACCTTGATTAATGTGCATAAATTATGTCCGTTCGTGTGTGTGTGTGTGTGTCTTCTTAGACCGGAGAAATAGAGTGTTGCCTCGTATGAGCATGCGATTGAATGGTGCAATAAATAAAATAAGGATAATTAAAAAAACATGTAATCATTTATTCTCTTTCATTACAGATTGTGATAAAGATGTAGCAACAACGATTTTTCTTCATTATTATATTTATTATTTATTGTCGATAATTTTTGTCAGAGTAAGGACAACAACGACAGCGTGCAGCGGATTTAATGGCAATTTATCATTGAACGTGGGATGCAGCTACAACGGAATTTTTTTCATGCATTTTTGGGACCTGGTAACTCCACCACCGTTGGCGTAACTTTTTAAACTGCCAATGGAAGGTGAAGTTCCCTCGTACCGGAAGCTTTGACATCAGTTGGAGATCTAAAAATTAAAAGAAAAAAAAATTATGAAATTTTTAATGAAAGTTTTTAACATTAAAAATCAAATTTTTTTGACATAATTTATTTTTAAAAGACATTTATTTAATATTTTATTTAAGTTTTCGTCAAATAATTAGCTAAAGATTGTGTTGAAATAAATCTTTTTTTTTTAATTTTAAAAAAATTAATTATAAATTAATTTTAAAAATTTTTCTTAAATGTAATTTTAATTTTTTTTATTAATTTTTAATTGATTTATTTAAATATTTTTTTTATTTTCTTGAATTTTTTAAGAATTCTGATTTAGGTAATTAAATTTATTTTTTCTAAAATGAATTATCCATTTTTTGAAAAATAATTAATAAATTTTATAATTTTTTTAATAAATAATTAAAGATTAAATTAATTTTTTAAATAAAAAATATTTAAATTAAATAAAAAATAAATTCAATTCTCTTAATAATTTTAAAAATATTTATTTTTCAACTTATACTTTTTTTTTAAATAATAAATTTAAAAAATATTTTTAATAAAAATATTAATTCTTTTAAAAATTTTATCAATTTTTAAACAATTTTATTTATTTATTTTTTTTTTTTGTTTAATTTTTCATAAATTATGAATTTTTTTATCAAATTTTGCCAAAAACTGTAAATTTAATATTTTTCTTTATTTAAAATATTTCTATGAATTTTCTCATAAAATACTTATAAATTGAAACCAAAAACAAATTATCAAAGAACAAAAAAGTAACCAATAAATCATGTCTCAAATTCACTTCAAAACAACCGTTTTTCTTCGTTTCGTACAAAAACTCTTCCAAATCCATAATTGGCAAGTCTCATTTTCCTTTTGCCGCCTGTCGGTTTATTGAAACTTTATTCCCTCGATGCTTTTTCTGTCCATCATCAGTCAAGACGAAGGCAGTTGAAATGCAAGAAACGTTCTCCTCGCAGCAAAAAGACACGTAATTGGCTACCGTATAACGAACGAATAAAATATTTGTCGTTGAATTGCCTTATTTGTGCAGCAACCAAAGTAGCACCAGAAGCACCGGAGCAAAAAAGTACGGTAAAGACGCAGAAATAGAATGCAAAATATTCTGGTTTTTCTTCTTAAAATGCTTTCCTGTGGCAGTTCTTGCAGCTATTATTACATTCATATATTCAATTATAACGACAAGAGACAAGAAAAAGACGACGACGACAAGGTATTTGAAACAGAAACCTTTTATTAATAATCAAGCGTGTGCATTGCTGTGTTGCGTACGAAACCAGCAAAAGGACAACGGAAAAAAAGAGAGAAGCTGCAAGTAACGAGAATATGCTCGGTAAAATACTTATGATGTGCATGAATTTATTTTGCAGTAACGAGTGGGCTTTTTACATGTACTTAGAATGCGTTTTTTCTTTCGTTTTCTTCTTATTTTCTTGCTGTAACGTCTCTAACTTGGAACTGGTTTGGATAACTGTCGTTCTAATAATATTCGTTTAATACAAAAATGTTACTTTTTACTCAAATCGAGTTATACCTATTGAAATTTATGAAAAATTTATTAAATATTTCAGATTTTTTTAAACGATTTAAGTAATTGAATTAGAAAATTTAAAAAAAAATATTTCAGACCTATTTGAAAAAATTTTCACACCCATTTCTAAGATTGGAGAGAAAATAAAAATTATTAAAAATTTATTAAATTAATAAAGCATGAAATAATATAAAAAATGTAATATTTCTTAAAATTACAAATGATTTTACAAATTAAAAAAAAAGAGAAAAACAATTTTTATAATTAAAAAATAATATATGAAAAAAATGTTAAATTAAATTAAATAATCGAAAAAAAATATAATATTTCATTAAGAAACAAGAAAATTTATTTTGACGACTGCTTAAAAAAATTTAAATATTTTTAATTTTTTTTTTAATTGGTCAAAAATAAGTTGATATTTTATCATTTTTATTGTATATTATTAAATAATTTTTTTTAAATACCTTTTTTCTTTAAAAAATCGCAAAAAAATTTCTTTAATTTTTTTTTTCATTGAAGTTCATTAAATTCAATTGAAACCAATGATTCATTGAAGCTTCAATTTTTCGCATTGTTTTCGTTTTCACAGCAATTCGTATCATTTTAAGGATTAATTAATTTATTTTTAGATTTTAATGGATTTTATAATTTTACAATTTAAAAAAAATATTTTCAAAGTTAAATGAAATAAATTATAAAAAAAATATAATATTTCATTAAAATTTTAAAGAAACGAGATAATTCATTTTAAGGACTACTTTACTAAAAAAATAATTTTTTTTTCAAAGTTGTTTTAAAATAAATTGATATTTTATCATTTTCATGCAATAATCAATAAATTTTTTAAATTCGTCAATTGGTTTTGTCTTTTAGATGACAAAAATTTTTAATCGAAAATGTATTTGGTTTTATATTATTTTTTTTGTATAAAAATTGATGAGAGTTACATATTTTTGTCCGATAATTCTATAAAAATTAGATAAAAACCATTAAAATTTTTTCAAAATCTATCAAATTAGAGTGAATTGAATCATTATATTATATATGTTAAAGTTAAACTTTAAAGGAACATAATGAAATTTTAATTTAATTTGAAATAATTTTTTTTTTTTTTTTGATTTCTGAAATTTTTAACCCACTTTAACTTAAAATTAAAATATTTACTTTTATAAAATTAAAAAAAAATTAAATATAATATGAATTTTTTAAATTTAACAAATTTCTTTTAAAAAAAATCATAAATTTGTTATCTTTTATAAAAATTCATAAATATTTACCTTCTTCTTATTTTGAAATCAAATAAATTTCCCCAAAGAGACCGTTATCGTAATGCCTCCTAACTGCTCACAAAAATTCTTTCCCATGAAAAATGCCATAAGATTTACATTTGCACAGCATCTTTAATTGATGTTTGACGCCTCACTACAAAAAAAAAAATAAAATAAAAATCAACGGACAAAAAATCAGCTTTGTTTGTAATAAAAGCCAACGCAAACATCACGCGTTAGTCGAAAAAAAAAAGTTGTACATTGAACATATCATTGCACCACCCAATGTACCTGAATCAATTTATAAGAAAGGAAGAAAAAAAGAGTAAGTACATTACATATCTTGATAAGTCAGTCGTCGTCGTCGTCGTTGCTTTGTGTGGTTTCGCAGAAGAAAAATGTATATATATTTATTTATTCATGTTAAAAGTCCATAAAGGAGAAAAAGGCGAAGGCATTTATCTTATGCGTTCTCTTACTCTCCGTTGAAATGATAAACTTTTTTTCATGAGATTTTTTTTTTGTTCGTGTTGCCTTCGTTCTCATATGGAACATTGGTGGCAAGAAGTTTATAAATATTTCTTCGTATTTATTCTGCTATCGTACTCTCCGCCATCCCATAATAAAAATAATAATAATATAATAACCAACAAACATCTTCTAAGCATCTCTCTTTTTTTTTTGCTTGCAAATTGCAACAGATAATGAAAACCTGCTTAACGACTTTGATTCCAGCATGAAGAGTCCATTGACATATGATCGGTTGTGGTGCGTTGTCTTAGAAGACAGAACAACGACACAAAAAAAAAGAGAATGGAGCGTCTTAATTAAATAGGCAATATTTTATCCAAGTTAATTGAATCACAGGACGATGATGCTGGATGTCGATGCGAATGACGATGATGATGATGCTGACGACGACTGAGAATTTATATGCAAGAGACACAACAGAGGATCATTAAAAAATTGTCGTTGATATTGGCAACTACATCGCTTCCATTAAATATCATTATTATTATGATAATCAGGTTGGTGCATCTGAGGCAAGTTCTGAAAAAAAATAGAGATTGTTACTATTTTTAAATGTTAAGAAGGAAGATGGATTTATAACAGAAGGAAGTGAAGGCAAATTGAAAAAAATTTCCATGGGCAGTAAAAAAATTAAAAATCATAACTTGAAAAATTTTTTTACCTCAAATATTGACGTTTTCTTATTTTTTATAAAAGTTCAGCTCAAGTTTTTCTTATATCTGATTTTAAAAATATTCAAAGAGATTACTTACTTACGTTTTTTTACACAAGTTCAGATCTTAAATTAAATTTTAAGATTTTTTTCGAACTGATCTTCAAAAATTTCTTTGTTGTATAAATAAATAAATAATTTCGAATTATTTTAAGTTTAATTTAGAATAATAATTTTAAAAATTTTCGAAATTCTAAAATAGATAAGAAGGTTTTTCTAAAAATTTTTATTTCGAATTATTTTCGAAACTTCAGGATTCGATAATCTTGAAACTTTTTTTAAATATTGAAAATTATTAAATTAAAAAATTTTTAATTCTTTTTTCCATGAGCTATTTTTGTAATTTAGGAGTTTTTTTAATTTTTAAATCATTTAATGAAATTTTATATTTAGTGAGAAATTTTGAGGAATTTTATATTGAAAAGAGCTAAATAGTTCAAAATTCATGTCTTTCGATTTTAAGATAGCAATAAATCTTTAAAAGTTGAAGGGTCTATACAAAATTAAAATTTTAAAAATTTTCAAATTAGAATATAAATTTCAAAAAAAATCAAAATTCTTATAATTATAAGTCTCATAAAGTTTCATTGAAATTTTGAAATCGATAGAAATGAGTTCTTAACTATTTAAGTCTTTTCACTATGGAATTTGTCGTATTTAAAATTTTTATTTTATTGACATTTTTGTAGTTAAATCACAAAGTTACAATGCAAAATACCGTAATGTAGTTAATTCTTATGGAAAAAAATAATCCGTTCTATTAACGAAAATAGGTTTTAAAATTCGTTCTATTAACATTTTTACGTAAAACTTTTGAATTTTTAACGAAATTACGAAATTTTTCAATATTTATAACAAAATTTATGAGAATGAATTATTTTAATGAATTTTTATCAATTAATTTATTGATTTTATGCCAAATATTTTAAAATTTGTCTAAAAAATTGCTAAAAAAAATCCAAAAATTAATAGAAAAATATTGTTCTATTAACTTCAAAATTGATGTTCCATTAATTGTTACCATTTTTGTAACCATTTGTAACGGATTTTTTTCCATAAGAATTATCTACATTACGGTATTCGAAAATCCGTTAATTTTTTATTTTTCTATATATAGCAGTAAAATTACAATAATTCTTCATTTACACTTCATAACTCCGTGAAAAACGTTACTTCAAGTAGTTTTATTCGAAAATGTATTTAAGATCAATTTTTCCGGTTGTACTACTTCTTGTCACAATTTTCCATCGCTCGAAAGCAGCTCCAGGAACTTTGGATTCACTCGCAACAATCGCAGAGACAATTGGAAAATTAACGGAAACAATTAACGACCAACTCTCGTGCAGTGAATATGACAATATTGGAAATACAGCTTGTTATTACGATGATTGGAAGCGGCGTGACAAACGTTGTGAAGATGAAAACTGCAAATTGAAAGAGAGATTTTCTTATGAGTTCAAATTTACTTCGAATAGATGTTATTGTTGTAAATGTTAAAATTATACTTTGAGAAAAAAAATATTTCAAAAAAAAAAATTATTGAAAACCACGCTATTGTATTGAAAATTTGAATTCTACTAAATAAAAAGCTCGAACGATTTTTCAATAAAAAAGACTAGCTTGGGGTATGTTCATAATTCAATATACTAAAATTTCGAAACACATCCCAAAATTTTGTTTGAGACTTGAATTTTTAACATAAGCGCATTTAATTTATATATTTTAATTTGAACTATAAATATTTTAAATAAATAGATTTCAAAAAGTTAAGAACTCTTGAAAACGATAACATTTTCAAAAATAAAAATTAATTAATACCATTTAAATTTAATTCGTGTTTTAAATTTATCTTAATTTCTCTTTTTTTTTTGTTGAAAAATATCAAGTTGCAAAAAATTTTTATAAATTATTTGAAAAAATTAAATTCTTTGAAGAAATGAAAAAATAAAAAAAAAAATTTATTTTATTAATTAGAGAAATTACTCAAAATAAAAAATTATACTTTTAAAAAATTATTTAATATCATGATGTAGAAAAATTTTTAACGGTTGGACCTATAACAGACCAAACAGAAGCAAATATCTTATCAAACGAATTTAAAAACGTAAACAAACGTTTCGTGATTTCATTCCGGCAACAATTTCATCTTCTTAAAAATTCAATTTAAACTCTTTTAAAATGGTTGACGTCAAGAAATTCAGTGAAATCGACATTTATGGCTTACTTGAGGTTGAAATTTCCGCAACAGAACAGGAGGTAAGTGCTCAATTTCAACATTTTCCTTCAAATTTCACAACTTTATTCTTTTTCTTTTAGATTCGCAAGGCTTACCGCAAAAAAGCTCTATCATGCCATCCTGACAAAAATCCAGACAACCCAAAAGCAGCTGAGCTCTTTCAAGAATTATCACGAGTTTTGGAAATTTTACTCGATAAAACTGCTCGGGCGGCTTACGATCGCATGTTGAATGCCAAAAAAGCAGCAGAATTAAGGAACAAACAATTGGACTCAAAGCGACAAAAACTGAAATCCGAGCTGGAAGAACGAGAAAGACAAGCCCAGTCGAATTTGTTGAAAAAAGGAAATTATCACACGGAAACAAAAACCCCTGAGGAGATTTTCAAAGAAGAATTTGATCGTTTACGGAAGGAAGGAAGTCGATTAGTCGAAGAAGAACAAGAATTGATGCGACAACAATTGCGACAAGAAATATTAAAAGCTGAAAAAACGCCTTCTTGGGACTCGTCGAAGCATCGAATCAAGATAAAATGGAAGGCCGCGAAAGATGATCCCACAAATGGCGGCTATTCTGAGGAAATTTTACGTAAATTCCTGCAAAAATATGGAGAATTAGTGGTTCTTGTGATGTCCCCGAAGAAATACGGAAGCGCTTTAGTTGAATTCAAGACGAAAGAAGCCTCAGAAATGGCAGTTCAGTACGAAAGAGGCAACATGAACAACCCCTTGACGCTCGAATGGATCGGCGAAGCTCCTCAAAGCAAGCAAAAAAGTCGCGCTCCAGTCGGATCTGCTACCGTAACAGATGCTGACTACGAATCTCTTGTATTACGACAACTTCGACAAGCTGAGGAACGAAAACGACTCATTGAACAGATGATGAAAGAAGAAGCTGAAGGCAGTTAATGCCTTAAACCGTAAAAAAAATTAATTAATTTCATAAGAATAAAGTAAGAATTTAATTTATTGCACGCTTTACGTTCATTTTTCCTCAGCGACGTGAATTTTTGTGGCTTCTTCGACGCATTTTAACAATTCCGTGAGTTTGGGGATCTTTTTCTGTGGAATTCCGAATTTTTCGATTTCACGAGACCAATAAATCACGTCGACCTGCAGTTGTAAACGAATTTTGTCGTCATCAGACATGCCTTGGCGTTCGTTTGTGGAAGGATTTGTGTTGCCAGTTCCTCGTTCTCGTAAATTCTTGAGACGACGTAATGATTCTTCGGTTTTTTGAACGGATGTGAGGACTTCTGATACTGCAGAATTGTATCTGAAATGAAAAAAATATATTGAATTATTAAAAATTTTAACCTTTTGGACATTTTGGAATTTTTGCCCATTGCAAATTTGAAAACTTCATCTCCCAAAGTACATTTCAAAGGTTTTTCTCGAAATTTAATCCCTATTGACAAAATTTTCATGTTGAATTTCAACCCAGTTTACATTTTGAATTTTTTATCCAATAGATATTTTGAAATTTTTGTCCCAATGCATATTTTTTGAAGTTTTTACGCAAATTTTCATTTCTGTTTATATCTTTCAAATTCTAAAATTTTGTCTATTTACTTAAATTTTCAAAATTTTGCCCAATTATCATTTTGAATCGTTCGTCCCAATGCATATTTTAAAATTTTCTCATTAATTCTTCCCATTGAACATTTTAAAGTCTTTCCTATTCTGAATTTTTTACAAATTTCGTAAAAAAAAAAAATTTCATTAAGTCAACATCCTAAAATTTCGACCCAATGTACATTTTTCAAGTGTTTTTCTCAAATTTTTTGACCCAATAAACATTTTTAAGTCTCTCATATTCTAAATTTTTTCAAATTTTTTAAAAATTTTGAAAATTTCTTTCCATTAAACTTTCTAAATTTCCGCCCCAATACACATTTTTAAAATTTTATCCCAGTACACATTCAAAAAATTTACCCCAATGCACATTTTGAATTTTTTTTTCAACTTTTCTTCAAAATTTGGTTAAAAATCAATAAAAATTTTTCATAAAAAATTAAAATCTCAACTTACTGTTCCGTTAACGCCACAAAAACATTCTCCAAAAACCCTAAAACTCTCTCATTTCCCACATTTTGTCCATATTTCTCATGAAAATCTTTCGTCGCTGCCAACGTATGATCAACATAAGCACAATTTTTCGTCGGCACTTCCCTATTTGTCTTCCGATAAAGTCTTGGAATGTCATTTACTTGTTTGATGTACGGAGAACTGTTCGCAATCAAGTCTTGCGACACTTTTTCTTCAATTTTCTTCAAACGATCACTCAAATTTCGATGCGACTCATTGAAACAACTCTCTAAAAGTTGTTTTTGGCTTTGAAAGTTACTCGGAGCTTTTTTCACTGTAAGTTCCAAGATCTTCGGAAATTCTTTCAGCAACGTCAAGACATCAATATAGACCAACATTAAAAATCCGGTCTGCGTTTGGTCATCACATTCGAATTTTTCCGCTTCCAAAAGTTGATCGATCCACGAAGCAAGTCTCGAGATGAGTTGTAAGGTCAATTTGAAGAAACGATTGAACAAATGAGGCAAATAAACGCCATCGCTCCACGAAGTTTGAATAGAAGTCATCATTGTAACAAAAGGTTGCAGCTTAAAATCTTTTCCGGTGACAAATAATTGGTTTAAACTCTTCGAACAGACACTTTCCATCGTGGCTCCGATCTCCTGAAACCGAATTTGGAAGTAAACCATCAGATTCCACTTCACCATGAAACTTTTGTATTGCGGATGTTCCTTAAACTTGGATTTATTTGCCGAAAATGACTCGATTTGGTCCAAAAAGGTCAAAGTTGATGTAAATTTCTGATGAAATTGATCCGGATTTCCCGGCGCAAAAATCGAATTCATGTTCAACTCAATTCTCTGCTCAATTTCCGTCCAAAATGCGTTAATTAAGAAGTCAAAATCCTTAAAATTTGGATTTTTTGCTACAATTTCAAGTAAATTTTTCATTTTCCGTTCGACAAAATCTGTGATCTTGCTGTAAATGCCAACCAAGCCTTGCGGATTGTTCTGAAGACTCGATTCGCAGATAATTTGACTCATTTTTGGGACGACAACGCATTTGCGGAACGTTTCTTCCGCTGTTTTGACTTCGTTCAGCATCAGATAGATCTTCAAACATTGCTCAATGGATTTTTTATCATCTTTTTCAAGGACCTGAAGGAAACATTCCTTCAATTTATCAAGAAGAAGCAATTTCAGGTCCTTTGCTTCTTCGTGCATTGCTTCGCTAATGTGTTTTTCATGCAATTTCACGACAAATTCGAGTTTGACGACATCCAGCGACAATCTTTCAAGCAAATTAAGGCACGAAACCATCTCTGTCTTCGTCGTTGATGACAATTGTTCCTTAACTTTGTCCAAAGTCACCGTCAATCGTTCAACTTCGTGCACCGCAGCTTCCTTCAAACGAATTTCCCGCTTCTTTTGGAGACATTCCGTGATTTCCGACATTGTTCCTGTCAAAACGTCACGTACTTGAACGATATCTCCACGTAATTGCTCAATCGGAAGCTGAATATCGCTGATGCGCTTGTCCAAATCCACAAGTTCCGTCGACAAATGCACAAAATCTTGGTAATCGGCGTTAATTAGCTCGATCATCGAGTTCCGCAAGACCTTCAGGTACATTCCCAAGTCGTCCCGCATCTGTTCGAGACTCGCTGCGTTGCGGTAATTGTGCAAAAATTCATCTGCGGAGAAGGAGGGCTACGAAAAAATATAAAATTTATTAAAAATTTCACCAAAATCGGGGAAAAATCTTACTTTCATGAACTCTGATGTGTCGAAACACAAATCAGAAGGCCCAACGGGTAAGTTAAAAGTCTCTCCGCCCATCGTGAATTAATAAAAATTGATATTTTTCAGAACTTAGAGTGCCAAGTCATATTAAACAAACGAACAGCTGACGACTTTTGACGGTTAACATCAACTGACGTTTATCGTAGCATCAAAAACGGATACGGCTTTGTTTAGAATTTTAATTTTTTCCGTGAAATTCTTGTAAAATCCACACCAAAGATGATGGAAACAAGCGAGCTGACGCTCTACAGCATCATACTTTTCCTCCTGTTCGAGAATTTTGTCGAACTTTGGTTGACTTTTCGACAAGTAAGCAAATTTTTCCTGTTTTTTGGTTAAATTTCCGGAACTGATTCGCATATTTTTCCAGATAAAAGTCTTTAAGAACAGTCGGGAGGTGCCAGCGCGACTAAAATCGGTCATGTCACAAGAAACTTTTGAGAAAGCTCGCGTTTATGGCTTGGATAAAGCCAATTTCGGAGTCTTCAAGTCAATTTTGAGTGATGTAAGTCAGGTTTTTCTTATGAAATTGTGATTTTCAAGCGAATTTTTTTGCAGGTCATCATCCCCACGGTCGAGTTATATGTAGGTTTTGTCGCGATTTTGTGGTATAAATCGGTAAAACTCACTTCGCAGCTCGGGATGAACGAGAAAAATGAGATTCTGGTCAGTATTGTGTTCTTGTTGGTCACGAATTGCTTGGGAATTGTCAAAAGTATGCCGTTCAAGATCTATAGTGTGTTTGTGCTCGAAGCGAGACACGGTTTTAACAAGCAAACACCCGGATTTTTCATCAAAGATCAAGTCAAAGCGTTTGTTGTGTCGAATTTGATCTCGATTCCAATCGTCGCTGCCATTGTTTACATCGTCAAAATCGGAGGTCCCTACTTTTTCCTGTATTTATGGGCCTTTGTGGGTGTCGTTTCGCTCGTTTTGATCACAATTTATCCCGTTTACATTGCGCCGCTCTTCGATAAATTCCGTCCCTTGGAGGAAGGACATCTCCGAACGTCGATCGAAGAGCTTGCGGCGAAATTAAAGTTCCCGCTCGGGCAACTTTTTGTCGTTGAAGGCTCGAAACGGAGTGCGCACAGTAACGCTTACTTCACGGGACTTTTCGGTGTCAAGCGGATCGTTTTGTTCGACACACTTTTGGTCAACAAAGGTTTGAAGGACGACTCAACACTGAGTGACGACGAAAAAGGCAAGGGATGCAGTGACGAAGAGGTTCTTGCCGTTCTCGCTCACGAACTGGGACACTGGAAATTGAATCACGTCACAAAAAATATCGTCATTATGCAAGTTCAACTTTTCCTGATTTTTGTCGTCTTTTCATTCCTTTTCAACTTGTCGCCGTTGTACAAGGCGGTTGGTTTCCACGACGGAACGATGCCAATTCTCGTCGGATTTCTCGTTATCATGCAATACGTCTTGGCGCCATACAATTTTGTCATTTCCATCGCCATGACGGTGCTTTCGCGGCGATTTGAGTATCAAGCTGATGAGTTTGCACAAAAGTTGGGATATGCGGAAGACCTTGGAAATTCATTGATTAAGTTGCATATCGATAATTTGGGTTTCCCGGTGTACGATGAGTTGTACAGCGCATGGAATCACAGCCATCCAACTTTGCTCCAAAGATTAGAGAAGCTCACGGAAGAGAAGAAGAAGGAAAAGTAAATTAAAGAAATAGAAAAAAAACGAGGAAATGTACTTTTTATGACTTTTGTAATATTTACCATTTTCGCACATATAAAAAAAATTAAATAAAACAATTTTATCTAATCAATAAATTAAATAATCTTTTAATAAATTTTATACGATTTTTTTTTACAAATTTACAGAGCTAAAATTTTAATTTTTTCAATGAACGTGAGGATTTTAAGTAAAGTCTAAAGTCAAATCTTCAATCAAATATCATTTTTTTTCAAAATTCAATAATTTTTTTTTTTTTTTTTTTAAAAAAAATTTTTTAAGAATTTTTTTTAATTGTTTTTTAAATAGTTTTTTAAATTTTTTTTTTTTTTTTAATAATTTTTGATTTATATTTTTGTTTTTTTTTTTTACAATATAAAAAAACAAATTTTTAAATTTTTAATTTATCTTTTTTACTTTTAAAAAATACTGTCAAAATTTTTTTAAAACAAAAATTCAATATTTTATTTATAAAAGAAAATGTTATTTTGAAAATTTTTTTAAACAAAAATTAAAAAATTTTTTTCTTGAAAAAAAAATTTTTATGAAAAATTTTTTATGGAATTTATACACCAAAAATTTTTTTTGATGAAATTTTTAACCCCATTGGATTTTCGAAATTTAAAATAAAAAACTAAAATAGCGGCCTTAATTTTTAAAAAAATAAAAAAAAAATTAAAATTTTTTTTTAAATTTTTTTAAATATATTTAATTTAAAATTAAAAATTTTTTTAACTCCTTCATTTTTTTAATTTTTTGAATTTGTTCAGCGGAAAAAATTTTTCTTCAAAATAAAAAAAATTAAAATTTTTAATTTAAATAAATAAAATAATTAATTTTAAAATTAAAAATAAATAAAATATAAAATTATTTTATTTCATTAATTAAAATTTTATTTAATTTATTTTTTTTTTTTAATTTTATTTATTTATTAAAAAAATAATTTTTTTCTTTTTTTAAAAATTAAAAAAAAAAATAAATAAATTTGTACAGCAGAAAAAAATTTAAAAAAAATCGAATTAAAAATATTTCGAATAACCCTTAAAAAAAAATTTTTTGAAATTAAAAAAATAACAAAATAATTAATCGCTCCAGAACAAAAACATGAATAAATATTTTTTTTTTGTTTAAAAAATTGGGAAAAATTTTCAAAAAAACAATTTTTTTATTTTAACACCTGACTTGACTTAAAATCCTTACGTTCATTCAAAAAATTAAACTTTTGTCAAAATTTACGATTTTTGTTGAATTTTTCTCAACAAATCCATCAGAAAATCAAATCTTTCATTCACTTCTTTGCTTGTTCGGTTCGTTAATACTTTCGTCAATCTCGACACGAGTTCTGCAACACTTTCATATCCCTTCCTTTGTTCTTCTAAAATATATTTATCCTCTTCACGAGTCCATGGAACCGTAACAGGAGCATTTTTCTCAATATTTTTTGGTATTGTTTCCTCAGAATTCGTTGAAACCGTCGAAGTTGTCGCGTTTTCTTGACTTGTACTCGCTTCAGGTTGATTTTTGATCGATTCGCCACTCGTACTTGGCACAGGAGACTTTCTTAATTCTTTTTCTTTTGTTTCTTTAGTTTGTTGTTCTACGTCTTCAGGCTTTTTTGTGTCGCTTATTTTACGACTTTTGACTTTTTTGTTTCTTCTACTTCTCGATGCCGCTAAAGGACAATCCAAATCCGAGTCGCGATCAGATTCGCATAAATTTTTCAGTCTTTTTCCCGTGTTAAGGGCAGCGGAATTTTCTGGAACTGATTCTACGGAAGATTTTCTCGCTTGTGGCGGGGATTTGAGTATTTTGGAAGCAGCTTTTGGTGACATGAGAAGTTTTTTGCTCGTTTTTGAGGCAATATGAACGGAAGTTGATGAGGAACTTGATTTTTTTGTGGGAGATTTTGTGTCGTCAGAAAAGTATCTAAAAGGAGAAATTGAAATTAATTAAAATTTTGACTTTAAAATTTAATAAAATATTCAAAATTATAAAAAAATTAATAAATTTTTTGAAAAAACTTCAGAATTTTAAAAATTTTTAAAAATTTTCGTCAAATTTTGAATAATTTTTATAGATTTTTTCAATTTCAAGCTAAAAATTCTTCGAAAATCAAAAAATCAACTTACTTTTCGACAACATTCTGCGGCGAAGTCAACAAATGTGACATATCGGCAAAACTTTCTCCATTTCTCGCATGTACCGCTGGATTTAATCGAATCGCATGCACTTTTAGCGTATTGGCATCTGCTAATTTCGGTTGTTCATCATCTGTACTATAATATCCATCGCCATCTTCCTTCCCATTACTCGTATTAGCTGCTGTTGTTTCCTTTTTCACGACTTTTAAACCTTCTCCCGCCAAATTATTTTCCACTTCATCGCTACTATGCGACGAATTCGTGTCTTTTTCATTGCCCACAGTCTTACTTTTCTCCGTTAATCGCGTATCAGCGAAAGTTTTGATGGCATGACAACAATTCGTCCCGTCCTTCGGCTCCGTCGCTTCCATAGATTTATTTTTTCTCGCCGCCATTTCCTTCTTTTCCATCTGAACGACCGTTTCGTATGCCAAAAATGAAATTTTCGCCGGTAACGTGAAAGTTCTCCCGCTGTACATGATGTTTCCTTGAAAGTATCGAACGCCACAAGCGGGACTTTCGTCCTTTGAAGGCACATCTGAGAGTACAAGTTCTTCATAAACGCCCGTTGAGTCGTCCTCGAGCGTTGTTTTCTTCCAATTTATCGTTTCGCTGTCAGCTTCGTTGCAGTCAATCGGCTTTTCCGTGGCAAACATTTGTTGAAACCAGTCAATTAAGAGAGGATTTCCCTTCAAAAGCGGCAAAATACTCTCTTTGACCATCTCAATCGTGACATTTTCCACATTCGACAATTCGTTCAAGCAATTATAGATTTTTTTGATCTGCGACGGCTGTTTAACGAAATATTTGTTGAGCTTTTCGAGGAACGTCGACATGTTTGTCATGATAAAATGTTCGAAAAACTTGCCAACTTGCATCGCTTGACCCGGTTCGAGGAAATTCAGGAACAAACTGAGTAATTCCGGGTGATGCGGATGGAAAATTTTCTCCATTTTGTAGTACAAATCGGCAACGCGCTCCTTTGACGGGTCAAAAGTCTTCAAAATTTGCGCAAATTTTTCGAATTCTTCGAATTTGTTGGCATTCAGGAGCGTTTCCTCGACTTTTTCGAAGAAGTTTTGCGCGAAAACAGCTTCATTCTCGGGCGGCACGACCTTTTTCTTCTCCGTACTTGCTGTGGGCTTGACCATTTTCTTGATATTTTGCGGCGAAGCTGCCATAAACTTGAGTTCGTTCAAACAAGCAGTGAAAATTTCCAATGTTTTGAATTTTTCGTAGATGATTTTTAAGATTTTTGATCGAATTACGCTTCGTCCTATCCGCGCTTGATCGAATTTTCTGTTGGAATAGTTGAGATTTTTGATGAAATCAGGAATAATTGGCTTTAATGTGTTGGCATAAGTTTTTGCAGTTGGCTTTGGACCTCTTTTTGCCTTTTTCAGCTCGCCACTGTTGCGTTTGAGACGCTTTAAACGTTCTTCCAACGGTAAATCCTCTTCATCGTCGTCTTTTTCTTCGTTTCCGCTACTTGTGACTTTCAATTCTGCCGGTTTTTGTTCATAAATTAAATTTTCTCCGTCGTAATTTAGGGATAATTCTATCTTAAAGTCACCGCTTGTCTCTGTTGATATCGTCAATGGCTTTCTTTTTGGTTTCCGCTGCTTCTTGATTACCGCTCCGTACAAATTTTCAATATTTTCTTGTTCATCCAAGGAAATTTCTCCGTTTTTTCCTGATTTTTTCTTTTGTTCTTCAGCCTAAAATCACAAAAATTAAATAAAAATAAATTTTCGAGTAATTTTTGTAAACAAAGCAACACTAACACCGCCAAGCGGAGCAGAAAAAAATCATAAAAATCGAATGAAAAAAATTCGTTAAACTTACATCGAGGTCCTTTTTGACAATAAACTGCCTCCAAGTGTTATTTAAGCTCTCCGGAGTCTCTTTGAGTGTTCGTTCCATGCTCAAGGGCGTAATTTTATAAATAACTTTCGGGGTAACTTCATATTTCAACCAATATTTGATCGGAGACATCGTCGTACTGTTCTTAAAATGCAAAATTTTCTCGTAAATTGCTTTTGCGGTGCGACATTTCACCAAATTTAAGCTTATTTTTTCACTGAGATACGGAATTGTTACTTTCCATTTGACTTTTCCCACGGATTTGTTCAGTCTTTCGACTTCTTCTTTGCGTTGCTTGGAAAAAGTGTCTAAGCCAAAAGTTATGAGCCTAAAAAATTATTAAAAATTTAAAAAAATTGTTGAAATTTTAAACTTTTGTGCTTACATTTCTTCGCCAGTCATGAATTCAGTCTTATTTTTCTCCGTGTTGTAGTCACTTTTGAACGCGATTTCCGGCAAAAGCTTCGGAAAGGCAAATACCGGATGTGAGATCATCATTTCCATTATTTTGGGACACAATTGAGGGCGATACCATTTATTGACGACTTCTTTTCCTTGTTTTTCCAAGTCCCATTCTTTGTAGAACCAACTAAAAAAAAATATTTTTGAATATTAATTAAAATTTTATTAATATTAATTTTAAAAACAAAAAATAAAAAAAAATAAATTATAACATTAAATACTTCAAAAAAATTAATTAAAAAAAAGATTTTAAAAATTGAATGTAAATTTAAAAATTAATTTTTTTTAAAATAATTTTAAAAAAATAATTTAAAATAAATTAAATTGATGAATTAAAAAAAAATTAAATTAAAATCAAACTAAATTTTAAATAAATAAAAAAATTAAATAAATTTAAATAAATTAAATAAAAAAAAATTAAATTTCAATAAATAATTTAAAAAAAATATTAAAAAAATATTAAAATTAAAAAAAAAATTAAATAAAAAAATAATTAAATTTAAAATAAAAATTAATTAAATTAAAAGTAAAAATTAAATAAATTTGAAGCATTTTGAAAAAAAATAAATAAACTTACTCAACAACAAATTTTCCCGCTGGACCATCTACATCTTTTTTCCACTCCTGACACAAATTTATCGCGCCTTGCACTGCTGCGTGTTGCTCTGACCATCGTGTACAACTCTCTAACTCCCCCAAAAAGTTCGAATAAACATCCGCGTCTTGCCAATATTGCGGATGCGAGTACGTCTGAAGGAAATTTTGGGTTGCCAGCTGTGCATGCATCCTCAATTGTTGATCCAAAATCTCTTTTTGTTCCATCGTGAAGCCAAAAGTCTCATTTTTCTCCGAAATTTGTGTTGGCGGACTGAAATCCAGCATCTCATATTGCTTCAAAGGTCGAATTTTGCCATATTTTGTGGAATTTGTGTCATCAACTAAACTTGGAGACTCAATTAAAGAACTTTCATTCACTTGAATCGCCGAATTATTGAAACTTCCGGACTGAATACTGTCAGATAAAATAATTTTCGTGTCAGCTTGAGGCGACATCGACTTCAAAAGTTGATCTGTAGGCACTTCTATCATAATTTTTTGCGTTGGAGGCAAATAATAAACGCCATCCTGCAGTGTTGCGTAAGAAAGTAGGTTGAAACGGTCCAACGAGATCCATTGGTCACCATTAACGGGATTCTGGATGCTTAAATTTATCATGGATTTTGTATCGACAATCGCACTTTTTGTTGTTTCCGTCGAAATAACGGTTTCATTGAAGATGGAAGTGTCTCCTTGCACTTCAACGATGGTGCTTTGGTTAATGGTTGACATCAAATTTGGCACAAAAGTTATTTGCGAGTCGTCAAGAGGGGTTGGTGTGTGTAAATCTTGATGTTTTTGACTTTCAGCACTCTCATTGAGCCCGTTTGAGGTCTTTTTTCGAATACTACGTGGCGAACGGATTTTTCGCTCGACTTCTTTTGAAGCTGGAGGAGGTTGAGGATTTTCGACAACAGTTTGATCGAAGATGCTGGCATCCATGGTATCGACAATTTCCATTAATTCCTTGACGAGAGTGTTGTATTCCGTTTTTGAGATCGCTACATTCGCTAATTCCTCCTTGTCTAAGGGAACAACTTCAGCAGGCTGGAATTCAGGGTCGTTTGGATCGTCATCGTCGGCGTTTGGATCTAAAAAGAATTAAAAAATATTTTTTTTAGTGAAAAAAATTTAAAGAAGAATTTTTAAAAAAATTATTTAAATATTATTAAAATTATTTATTAATTATTGAATTTAAAATTTTAAATATTTATAAAAAAAATTAAAAAAAAAAAAAAAAAAACTTGAAAAAATCAAATATTAAAAATATTATCAAAATAATTATTTTTTTTTTATAAAAAATATAAAGAAGGAAATTCAAAAAACGATTTTTAATAAAAATAAAAATTGAAAATTTTTTTTAAAAATTTTTGAAAATTTTATTATTAAAAAAAAAAAAAATTAAATGATGAAATTTTTAACATGAACTTTTGAAAAATAATTGACAAAATTTTAATTAAAAATTAAGTAATAAAATTAAAAAATTAATTAAATAAAATTTTATTCATTATAATAAAATTATCAAAATAATTATTGAATAAAAATTAAGTCAAAAAGATAATTTCAAAATTGAAAAATGAAAAATTAAAAAAAAAAAAAATTATTTAATTATTAAAATGAAAAATTTTTTAAAAATTAAGTAATAAAATTAAAAAATTAATTAAATAGAATTTAATTCATTAAATAATTAAAAATTCGGTAGAAAGGAATTTCAAAATTTATTAAAAATTTGAAAAAATTTAAAAAAAAATTATTTAATTTAAAAAAATGTTAAAAAAATAAAAATAAATAATTTTTTAATTAATTTTTTTTTATATTTTTTAATTCAATATGTGTTTAACAAGAAAATGAAAATGTTCAACAAAAAAATTTTAAAAAATAATAAAATTGAAAAAAAGAATAAAATAATAAATAAATATAAATAAATTTAGCAAAAAGTGATAAAAAAATATTTAAATAGTTAAAAAAAATTATGTTAAAATAAAAATTTAAATAAAATATAAATATATTAAAGAAAAATAATTAAATAGTTGAACGAGAAAAAAAATTAAATTACATTATAATTAAAAAAAATCAAAATATGAAAAAAATAAATTTTTACTCACTAAAAGGTCTCGCAAATTCATTCAAAAAATCAGCCCAATGCTGATCAACATCCTTATCAATATCATACATGTCAACAGTGATATCAGGCGCTACGAGAGTTGACTCCAACGTCTCAATCGGCGTCGTTTCCAAACAAAGTCTCGTTCTCGTTCTCTTACAAATTGGCTCTGCTTCTCCTTCACTTTGCGTCAAACTCTCATTCCTCACTCGTGGCATCTTAAAGACACCATCGACTAAAATCTCCATTTCTGGCTTTTTAATACTTTGCGGCGTCGCAGGCAACGAATCCATATCCGAAATTGTCGTATTCGGATCTTCCTCCGGTTGATATTCCGGATCTGTCTCGTCATCGTCATTAATTTCCTTCGCGAGAAAATCCACAACTTCGTTATCCGGTTGCGGTTGTTTCAGCGGCACGAGTGGCAACAATTTCTTGTCCATTTGTTTAGCTTTCGCTCGCGTGAGTTTCGGAAGTAGCTCGTCATTCTCGTCGTCAGCTTCGTTTCCTTTTTCTTCGCATTTTTGCTGAAGTTCCTCCTCTTTCAGCCGACAAATCGCCAAAACGTGCTCGTTTTTCACCAATTTTCGTAAAATAATTTTGATAGCTTCCGGCGTCAACTCTTTGTTCTTTTGAATGCACGACTGAATCGTGTCTTCGATGTCCTCAATTGCGAGATCGAGCTTCTCATCTTCGCCCGTGGAGCTTTTTCGGATGCGGCGACGTTTCTTTTTCCGGTTTGACGTTGGCGGCGAACGTTTTGTGTCGGATTTTTTCTTGTCTGGCGTTCGAAAACTGGGACCGACATCGATTTGGAGTTCACTTTCGCTCGAATCGTCGGAATTATCGTGAATTTGTGTCGTTGGAAGTTTGAGCGGGGTCGTAATTTTCTTTTTGGCGCTCGAATTTGGCATTTTTTGGATTAAATTTACATTTAAAAGATTTAAGTTTTTCGTTTCAAGACGTTTTTTTGAATGATTTTTCCTTAAAAATAATTAAAATTAATAAGAAACTCGCGGAAATCGTCATTGAAATTCGATTTTTGCTCCGAACGTTTGTTTTTGTTTACCTTTGAAAGGCGTTTCACTCAAAAAGTTGCTTTTTCGGAAGTTTTAATGTCTGTCCGTTGATTGATATTCAAGAAAAATCCTAAAAATTTAAAATTTTATTAATATTTTGATTTAAAAAATAATTTTTTATTCCCAAAAAAATAAAAAATTAAATTTTTTAAAAAGCGATTAGGTCCAAAGTCCCTTAAAACTTCGAAAAAACTTAAAATTGACAACTCACATGCGTGAAATTGACATTTTCTTCCTTCACGAAGACACTTGCTCGCTACGTAAACGCAAAAACTGATGAAATATTCATAAATTTTAAGACGATTTCCAAAATTAATCCACAAAATCGCGTCGTTGGTTCAAAAATTCACGAGTGAAAGTGCATAACCACGTCTTTCGTTGCAAGTGACACTCGAAACAGCGAATTTTCTGCAAAAATGAATAGTCTCGGCGAGGATTGCATGGAACTAAAGAAAAAGTACGATACGTGTTTCAACTCTTGGTTCTCCGAAAAGTTCCTAAAAGGGCACACAGACGAGTCGCAGTGCGCTCCGCTGTTCAAAGTTTACCAAAATTGCGTGAAAGAAGCCGTGAAAAGGCACAACATTGACCTGCACGAGCTGCAATCGGATCACTTGGGCACCGAAAAGGAGGAAAAAGTGCCGCCGAAGAAGAGTTGACCTGAAAAAGCCATCGAGGGATCGCCATAAAGAAAGATTTTTAGATCAAAGACTTTTTTTTAGTTTAATTTAGGAAGAAAATTTCACCTTAGTTTTTAATTTTTTATGATTTTTGTCACGCGTTTCGAGAAATTTCTCGATTTTGCTTCACTTAAAGTGTTGTAGAAATAAAAAAAAAATATTTTAGATGTTAGAATTGTATTTTAATCGTACAGGATTAATTTTTCTTTGAAAAGTGAGCTTATTTCTATGTTTAAGGTCTATTTCTATGGTTCATTCAGACTAAATTTCCCGCAAAAAAAGCAAATTTACTTCCGTGCCGTGAATTTCGACAAGCCCTCCAGCAAAGAAATGTAAGCGGCGTGCTCGTATTGCGTACTGAAGTCGCACATTTTCTCCACAAAGTCGTTACTGACGCCTTTTTCCTCCAAAAAGTTCATCAGCAAGTCATACAAATAGCCGTCAAGCACGTCACCGGATACGGCATATGTTTTTTCGCTGTGTTCGCCTTCGTACAACGTGAGTTCGTCGATCGAGAAGACATCGTTGTATTCGCCTTCCTCCGCTTCGCCCGTGAAAAAGGAACATGTGAAGCCAAGTGTCGTGTTTCCGCGAACAATGTCAACTTCAAACGTTGGTTTCGACTTCATTTCACCAAAATCTGGTTTATCGGCATTTGGATCGATTTCGGGCTCCGCTTCGGTATCGACGCTGTGATTAATGTTGAACTTGATGACAACTTTTTCGTTGTCCAGCATTTTTGTCATCTCAACTTCGGCTCCGTCGAGCTTGACTTTGAAGCCATCAACTTCCGCGGGAATGGTTTTCGACTTTTGGGCCTTCTTTTCGGCGCCGATTTCCTCTGCCAAGAATTCAACGAGTTCGCGTTCGCCTGAAAATTCAAGAAATTTTTTTTTAGAGGTTAGAATTGCACTCGGATTTCATCATTTTCAGGAAAAATCTTAAATTTTCTGAAATTTGATAATTTTTACCTTTTGTATGAACGCCGCGAATGCCGCAACCGCAAGCACATGTCATGCCATGTTTGTGATGATTCCCGAAGGTAGCAGCAGAACTCTTTTGGTTGCACATTGCGATGAAATTTCTGGTAAATTCGCGTTTTGTGATGGCACTCGTGCGTGTGAAGGAGGTTGAAAGGCGGGCGCCCGTGTTAAATGCACTTCGAACGACTCGGAACATTTTTCTTGTGTTTTTTTAAATTTTTTCTGTGATTTAAATGGTTAAAATTCAATTTTTTTCTCGGATGCCGATTGACCAGCGCAAAGCGTGAGACTCAAGTGACGTTCAGGGGTTTCGTAACAAAATAAACAATTTTTACGGAAATCGATTTTAAATGAAAAAATAATTTTAAATGATAAAAAATTAAATTTTCACTCGATTTAAGCTATAAATTGCGAAAATTAACTAAAATTTATGAGAAAAAATTAAAAAAATAATTTTTAAAAGTGAAACGTCATTAATGAACGATCCCCTGTCACTTTTTCAGCTTTCAAGTTACTTGTACAAGTCAAATGCAAATCGCCACACGCTAATTCAGTGAAAGAAATGAAACAAAAACAAAAGAATTTATGAAGATTTTTTACAAAATTCGCTTTTAAATTCCCCGTAGCGACCCGTGATGGCACAAATCAAGTCGCGGAATTGCTGTGTGCCAAGCTGCGCGAATACTCACGAGACCTGTTCCAGCTTCTTTCGTTTCCCGCAAAAGGAGAAGGATCGAAAACGATGGATACAATCAATAGGATTAAAGAATTTTGAGGTAAAATTTCGTTTTTTCATGAAAATTTCATCAAATTTTAATAATTTTTCATTTTTTAGCCTAACAACAACACCTTTGTCTGCATCAGACACTTTATGGAACGCGACATTTTCCAAAAAGCTGATCGGAAGACGGGTCAAAAGGCGCGACTGAAGGTTTTATCAACGCCGAGACTCTTTTTGGAACCTATCAAGGTCGAAAATAAGACAGATGAGAGTGAAGAAGAACCCGAAGAAGCTCAAAAAACCTTAAAAAATACGGAAAATCAAATTTTAAATGGCAAAGAAAGCCCTTCGAAAGTAATTGAAGCGCCAAAAAGCCCGAAACCAATGGAATTGACACTTGATGCTGTGTTAAAAAGTCTTCGCGATCAAAATGCACAACAATTAAATGGAAAAAGGAAACGCGCAAAGCTCTCTCTTGTGTTGCCATTGCTCAAAAGTGTCGAAATTTACTCCTCCGACAGCGATTGTGAGTACGAAATCTCACTGAGTGTCAAAAAAGTCTCGAAAAAAGCTGAAGAAGCAAGTCAAAGTACAAATCGCTCGATAGAAGAAAGTATCGATAGCACGCCAGAACGACCAAAAGCCCCAAAAGTACCTAAAATCGACGAATCTCAGGCTGCGGAAGCGCCGCCAGCTATTTTCGAGGATGACGTTGAAGATGCCGTCACGCCAACGGTGATTCCGAGACCGAAATGTGTGCCAACAACCAACAGCAGTCCCAATATGCATCCAAAAAAGAGGAATTACAAACCGCCTGTTGCAGAAAAAAAATCGGAGAAGCCCCAACGAGCGACAAATTTGATTTTACCACCGAAGAAAAATTATTCGAACATCATGGTTGCGAGTATAAACGACGACGGTACAATTGTAGAGGAAATGGAAGAGCTTGTAACGACTCCGGATCGTCATGCGATATCTGAGATTCAAGTTTCGGCATCACAAGATGACTTGAGTCAACTTATCGAGGTCGATTTTAGTGGCACGATGGAAGAAACGCCCGTTGCGAATAATCTCCCGCCTGCGGAATTGCTTCAAAATACCCCAGATGCCTCCGCGGAACAAGATACGGATGACGAAACGAGTGACGGTCGCGTTAGGATCTGCTACGAGTGCGTAAAATGCAAAGAAATGATCCTGAGTACGAAAAAAACCATTCGCCATTTGAGACAATCGCACGGATTGACGATCGACGGTACCCAAGACCTCAAATTGCACACCAAAGAATATCCCTACAAGAATTTCCGGATGGTCAGTGGGGGTAGAGCCTTCACTTGTAGCGTTTGCCTGATGTTATACTACAACGTACAAAGTCTCAAGAAGCACCAAATGATCATGCATGCCTCGATGCTCGGTTTGGGCGAAGAACAACCGAAGCCCCCGCAGCCAAATAGCAACATTAAAGTTTGTCACGTTTGCCAATCGGGTTTTTTGGAGGAAGAAAATCTCCGAAGTCACCTTTTGTTGCACGCGAATGGCAAAACTGATGAAATTGTCGTGTACAAATGCGAAGAATGCGGTCTTGGATTCGAATATGCCGCCGCACTGAACCAACATACGCAAGAGCATCATCAAACTGTGAAGGTTTTCACGTGCGAATATTGCATGAATGCGTTCCTTAATGACGAGGATCTCGTTGAGCACATCCAAAATCATCTCCTGAACAACGATCAGATCGTCGAAGCGGGAGATGCGACGAAAATTAGTCAAATGGTCATTCAATGCCCTGAGGATAAGTGTGATTTGCAGTTTAATGACTCGAATACGTACTATTCGCATATTTTGTATACGCATCGGAAGGTGTATCAAGACGATCCGCGGTTTATTGAGTACATTCAGATGGTAGATCCGGATACGTTGAACGAGAAACGAGTGAAAACTTCGGGTACGCAACCCAAATTTAATTGTAGGATTTGTGATCGAAAGGTGAGAATTTGAATTTTTAAAGTTCAATTTATAAATTTTTCAAAAATTGAGCCAAAAATGATAAATTTTGAGAAAAACTGAAGCTCAAAAGATAAAATTTTCAAAAATCTGAACCTCAAAAGATAAAATTTTCAAAAATCTGAACCGCAAAAGATGAAATTTTGAAAAATCTGAAATAAAAAAGTTATAATTTTCAAAAATCTGAAACAAAAAAGTTAAAATTTTCAAAAATCTGAACCTCAAAAGATAAAATTTTCAAAAATCTGAACCTCAAAAGATAAAATTTTCAAAAATCTGAACCATCAAAGTTAAAATTTTCAAAAATCTGAAACAAAAAAGTTAAAATTTTCAAAAATCTGAACCTCAAAAGATAAAATTTTCAAAAATCTGAACCAATAAAAATAAAATTTTCAAAAATCTGAACCGAAAAAGTTAAAATTTTCAAAAATCTGAACCAATAAAAATAAAATTTTCAAAAATCTGAACCTCAAAAGATAAAATTTTCAAAAATCTGAACCGCAAAAGATAAAATTTTGGATTAAAAATAAAAAAAAAAATATTAAAAAATTTTCTAATTCTCCTCCTTTTTATGTAATTTCAGTTCAGTCACTACTCCTTCCTGAAAGCGCACGAAGCTGGCAAAAACAAATTCAAGTACGAGTGTTCGGAATGTGATGAAAAAACCCCCAGCAAAGTGTGTCTCGTTCGTCATTACAACGTCAGACACGACAAAAACATCGAAAGACTCCATTTTTGTACAGATTGCCCAAAATCATTCCCCAAAAAGGCCGAGTTACTTACACACATCAACACGCATCGCAATGACAGACAAACGACAATTCATCACTGCAACTTGGATGGATGCGACAGGATTTTTGCCGATCAAACAACGTACAATTATCATCTTTCGCGACTGCATCACAGCGGAAAAAGTAAAAAAAAAATCTTGAAATTTCTCAAAAAAAAATTTTTAATGAAAAATATTTTTTAGGTTCCTTTGTGTGTCAATACAACAAATGCAATCAAGCATATCGGCACGAAACGCTGTTGAAGCAACACGTCAACGAAGCTCATTTACCCAAAGATCATCAAGAAACGCGAATGAAGAACTTGCATGCGGAGTCATTTTCAGGTCAAACGACGTCGTCGTCTTCAACGAAGGAGCAAAATATATTTTTCGGGCATTCGGATAAATATGTGAATGGAACGATGGATTTTCCCGATTCGCTGATGCCGGAGGTACTAAACGACGTTTGCAATGAAGTTACAATTTACACGGATTTTTAAATGCCCAATGAAATTATTTATTGAAAAAAAAAGTTTTACATGAAAATCGTAGATTTAGATTCCTTGATGGGCGATTATTTAATAAAATTAATTTTTATTTTAAGGAAATTGAATATTAAATTATCAAAAATAAAAGGAATTTTGCCTATTTATATGGCAATTGCATCAATTTTTTTTTCTTTTTATAATTAAAAAAAAATTTAAAAAAATTTTAATTAAATTAGCAAATATTTTTTTCAAAAATTTAAAAAAAATTTTACAATTTTTTAATTTTGGATAAAAAATTTTATTAAAAAAAATATTTTTTTAAATATTTAAAACATTGTCTCTCCTTGATTTTTGAAGAAATAAAAAAAATTTTTTTCGGTCATGAAATTTTTCAAGTCAAGATCTAACAAACTTTTGATGGATTTCAAAGCTAAAATTGAATAAATATTTATTCTAAAGATGATTTCCATTCAAATCTCATCGATTTTTTAAGAAATAAAAAAAATTTTTTCATATGAGTCATGAAATTTTTTTCTCAAGTCACTTCTAACCAACTTTTGATGGATTTCAAAACTAAAATTGAATAAATATTCATTCTAAAGATAATTTGCATCAAAATCTCCTTGATTTTTGAAGAAATAAAAAATTTTTTTTTTCCTTGACCGTTTTAAGAAAAAAAAAAAAAATAAAAACGGTCATGAAATTTTTCAAGTCAAGATCTAACAAACTTTTGATGGATTTCAAAGCTAAAATTAAATAAATATTCATTCTAAAGATGATTTTCATCAAAATCTCCTTGATTTTTGAAGAAATAAAAATTTTTTTTTTCCTTGACCGTTTTTAGAAAAAAAAAAATTTTTCGGTCATGAAATTTTTCAAGTCAAGATCTAACAAACTTTTGATGGATTTCAAAGCTAAAATTAAATAAATATTCATTCTAAAGATGATTTCCATCAAAATCTCCTTGATTTTTGAAGAAATAAAAAAAAAAATTTCGGTCATGAAATTTTTCAAGTCAAGATAAAAGCTCAAAAATCATTACGATAAGATTTAATTTCTAAAAATGAAAAAAAAAAAAAAAAATTAAAATTAATTTTATAGCAACCCAAATTTTTATTTTTTTTTTATAATTTTTGTACATTTTCGCTTTCTTCTTCATTTTTCACATAATGACTCTCCACGTGTTTGTTAAAAGACGTTTTATCTCGGTAACTTTTACTGCAATACATGCACTGAAATGGCTTCGAATCCGTTTGATGCGTTTGTAAATGTGCCTTTAATTGATAACTCAGACGAAAACTTTGCCCACAACTTTCACACGAAAACGGTTTTATTCCCAAATGAATCGTCTGATGCCTTTCCAAGCTGTGTTTCTGCACAAATCGCTTTCCGCACGTCACACAACTAAAAGGCCACTTACTCTCGTCGCTGTGCCCCAATTCGTGTTCCTGAATTCGCGACTGACTCGTGCTCGTGTGCATGCAAAACGAGCATTTATACCGCGTCTTTTGATCCATTGGCGTGTGCATGTTCCTCATGTGCTTATCTAACGCTCCTTCCGTGCCAAAAGCAACCGAACAGCTTCCGCAAATGAACGTCCCATCAACATGATGTCGCGATTTCATGTGTCGCTTCAATTTCGAGTTCGTGGCATACGATTTGTCGCACATTGTGCATTTGTGACCCACGAAATTCGGAAGATGCTTCGAGTGAATGTGAATTTTGAGGGTTTCTTTGCTGCTAAATGCACTTTTGCAGATGTCACATTTGAAAGGACGAGCATCTAAAATTTAAAAAAATAATTTTTTCAAAGGAAAATCGGAAAATTTTGAAGAAAATTACCTGAATGCCTCGCAATGTGTTCCTCCAAAAGCCATTTTTGCTTGAAAGCCGAGCCACAAACGAAACAAACGTGGTTCATTTTGTTGTGAGCGACGTTAAAATGCTTCGAAAGTTTTTTTCGACTCTCAAATTGATCCCCACAGAGTTCGCATCGGATATCAAGACCTGTACAGGTTTTCTTGTGTGCTATCAAAGCAGCACTATTTTTGAATTTTTTATCACACAAACAGCAGCAATGATCTCCTCGTATCAGGGCTTCTTGATATTTTTGCTCTCGTGAAGGATTTTTTGCTGAATTTCTTGAAATTTCCTCAATTTTTCGGTTCAGCCATCGCGATTTCCTCGTCACTCGTTTTCCAGAGCATTTGCGCTTCTTCTTCCAATTTAATTTCATCGTGTTCCTCCAAGTAGTCAACTGAGCCTGAGATTCCGGTGAGATACAAAATAATTTCCGAATCGTTCAAGCAATGAGGACATTTGGAGATTTTCTTGTCAGTGCAGATCCGCTGAACTTCCGGGTCTTTTAAACGAACGTCGTTGATATTGATGACATTGTAGTCTTGAATTATTCCGTCGTCTATCTCAATTATTAGATTTATTTGTCTTAAAACCATTTTTCGCGGATTTCTGCTGTTTGTTTTTGTTTTGGCAAATTATTTCTTGCTAATTCAAACTTTTCCCGGCGAACATTGATGATTTTTCGAAAAGAAATACGTTAATTTTCGCCTTGAAGCTTAATTTTTTTTTCTAAATTTTAATGAACTTTTCTTTTAAATTTTAATTTTTTTTTTGGGATTTAAAACTAAAAACTAAATCGAATTAATAATAAATTTTAAAAAAAAAAACTAAAAAATTGATTTTGGACTGAAATTGGTTTAATATTCATTGAAAAAAATTATTGCAAAATTTAAGAAAAAAAAATAAAACCTCAATTTTTGTTCATTTTACACCAAATCTCTCTTAAAATTTATTTATTATTTAATTAAACATCGGAAAAATGACTGAAGTATAAATCCAAAGCAAAAATATGGCAAATAGATACAAAACGAGGCCTTTGATACTGTAAGTAACGACATAATGGACAACTTTAAACATCTTTTGTCTTCTCAGAGCATAAGGAATTGTTGATGGATCATCTTTTGCAATGTACAATCGCATCCCACGAAGAGACTCGTTCGTGTAATTTGTCCAATTTAGTTGTTTCATGTCGAAAAAGAATTTTTTCTGATCAGCTGGACTCATTTTCTTCCATAATTCCTACAAAAAAAAATTAAAATAGATAAAAATTAATTTAAAAAAAAATAATTTAGGTAATTTAAAATAAAATTAAAATAAATAATTAAAAAAAATAATTTAATTAAAATTAATAAAATTGTTTTTCAAATTTTGTCATTTTCAAACTTTTTAAAGATTTTTTTTTTAATTTTTCAATTTTGAAAATTTTTGTACCTAATTATGATAGTATGAACCGAAAATTGATTTTATCAAAGATTTCTTTAATTATTTTAAAAAAATAATAATTTAATAAAAAAATTATTAAAAATATTCTGTTTTACTTTTTAGTAAAAATTAAAAATTATTTTAATTTAAATATTTTAAAAACTATTTTTTTTTTATAAAATTAGCCTTTTATTAATAAATTTTGAGAGAAATGAAACTATTCTTTAACATTTCAAATTTTCAATTTTTAACAAATTCTTTTTTTTTACATTTTTTAAATAATTTAATTAAATTAAATTAAATTTTCTATTAAAAATTTTTAATTTTTTAAAAAATTGATTTTAATTTAATTTTTAAAATTTAAAAAAAAACTCTTAATTTTTTTTTGTAAGAAAAAAATATTTAATTTTTTTAAAATCTGTCTTTTTAAATTTTCTTTAAAAAAATTAAATAAATTTAGAAATCAAAGGTACTTACAGTAACATTTTTGTCATCAAAATTCCAATCATTGAACACAAAATGCTCCAACGCAAAACTCAACTTTTTCATCATGGTAAAAACTTTGCTCAATCTGAATCTTGTACCGCTAAATTTCAAGAAAAAGTCCACAAAATGTCCCGGAATCGTATGATAAAAGAAGTGCATGACATCATACTTGAATCTACTTTCTGTCGGTTGAAAACTCACATACCAAATAGCTCGCGAAACGGGGAAATTTTCCGCAGCTGAAAAGGAAATTTTTAAAAATCGCCCCCAAGTTAGCAGATTTTGACGAGATGGCACATAATTAAGCACCGGAATCGATTTGTACGAATTTCTTGCCATATCCCAAGCTGTTGCCAAGATACATGAGACAACCATATCGACAGGAACCATTTCCGCAGTGCATTTACAACTTCCTCGAAACACGTGAACACATCCCATGGCGATGCCATACATCAATCCAACTGGCCCATAGTAATTATTAACCCATCCACTGACGGGATCTTTGAACGAAGGCATCACAATTGCAGGACGGAAGACAACAATCGGTAACTGACCTTCGTAACTTCGCACCAAATCCTCGGCAATGTGCTTCGAAAAGGTATACGTGTTGGGAAAACCTTCAATTATCGCTGGCGTGATGTTGTTCAAGAGATTCTCGTCCATAAAATCCATCATTTGCAAAATATTACGTGCCGAAACGCGCGGTGTGTAAAATTTCTCGTCGATGGCGTCTTTTTGATTGCAATTCGAGTATGCCGTCGACACATAAACGAAAGCCTGAAGATTTCTCATGTCCCGCGAGATGTCAAGAAGACATTTTGTGGCTTGAACATTCACGCGGAGAGCATTGGCGAGTGTATCATCAAATTTTACGATCGCTGCAGCATGAATAACGACATTGACATTGTCCAAAATTGTCTTTAAATCATCCGGATTGAAATCCAAACTGCAAAAACAAGAGGATATTACCAGAAAAATCGAAAAAAATAGAAATTACTCACTTAACCTTGCCGCAATCGCCGACGAGACCAACGACGCGTTTCGTGAAATCCGGTTTTTCGTTGCGAATTCGGTCAAAAAGCTACAAAAAAAAAAAAAGATTTCACTGTTACACAAAATTTACATTTACAAAAAAATTGTTGTAAATACGAACGGGATCTTGGAATGTTTCTTGGAGACGATCTTGCCATGATTTTCCCTTCTTGTTGCGGACCAAGACGTAGATGGCTTTTGGATCGCAGCATCTCAACAGCTTTTCCGTGATAATTTGACCTACGAAGCCCGTAAAACCCGTCAGCAAAATAGATTTATTTTTGTAAAAATCCACAATTGGTGAGTCCATTGCGCCTTTTTAGTAACTCAGACGATGTAAAACTAAAAACTAATAAAAAGAAAAAGAAAAAAACACTTTACTGATGCGAATGCGAAACACATCTAAAAGAGAGGCGAAATTTTTGATCTTCGATTTCCTAATTTTTATTCAAATTCGCATAATTTATTATTCGTGACATAATTCAAAATAAATAAATTTTGTAAAAAAAAATCGAAGATCAAGGTGAAAAAAAATTAAAGCGCGTTTTTATATTTTTTTATAAAAAAAAAAAAAAATATTTTTTTAAATAAAAAAAAAAACAAATTATTTTTAAAAAAATTAAAATAAATTGAATTAAATTTTTAATTAAATTAAATATTAATTTAAATAAAATTAAATTTTTAATTTATTATTATTAATTATTTATTTTTAATTTAAATAAATTAAATTATTAAATTTTAATTAATTAAATTTAATTAAATTTAATTTAAATTAATGACTATTTAAATTAAAATATTTTAAAATTAAAATGTAATAAATAAAAAAAAAATCATACCAAAATTTTATGACGAATACCTTCTCTTAGAAAGCTCAAAATGCAATAAAATCACTTTTGATGAATGTAACTTTATATATGCGAGGGCAATGTCTGAATTTTTAAAAGAAGATACAAGTTTCTGGAAGTAAAAGTGATAAATTCTAATTAAAAATCTGGATTCGAGCACTAAACTTGTTTAACTTGTCCAGAAGCTTCCTGTAGATTTCTGGAATTTGTAACAGGTGTTACAGCTGTGAGTAAAATATTTTTTTTTCCACTGAAGACAAAGAAAATAAAATTCATTAATTTAAACTTTTCGATATTTGTAAAATGTTTTTTAAAAATTTTTAAATTAACTTTTTTTTTTAAAAAGAAAATTTTTTTTTATAATTTTTTTAGGAGCTTTTCGACACATTAGAAGATTAATAAAACATTTTAAAAAAATTTTTTTTTTTGTTTTTTTTAATTTTCAATAATATTTTATTATATTTTTATTTACTTAATTTATTTATTTTAAATTTTATTTAAGAATTTTTTAAAGTTGATTATTTAAACATTTTGAATATTTTTTTTGAGACTTTGAAAAATAAATATTTTTAAAAGATTATTTCGAATACATACCTTTTTTTTAGAGTACAATAATAGACATCGAAAATCTATAAAACTTAAAATAAAAAAAAAACTCAACCAACTTCTCGAAGTTAAAAAGGAAAATCGTAAAGACCAAATTCTTAAATAAATTTAACTTTTTTAAGAATTTCAAAATATTAAAAGGACTTCGGAATAAAAAAAAAACAAATTTTATTTTTGATTAGATTTATTATCTTTCCTTTATTTTCATTTTTTTTAGATTCTACAAATTTTATTAATAATTAATTAATTTTATTCACTATCAATAAATTATTGGACTATCGAGGAAGAAAAGTTATCGTCTCCCAGTCATTTTTTTCCTCATGAAGACGAACTCATACCCTATTTTCTATTTTTTTATTTACAATTTTTTTTCTTCTTCTTTACTTAATTTTAATTAATTTTCTTACAAAAATAATTTTAGGTCTAAATTTATAAAATTAAATATTTCCTTTGAAAATGTGATAAACTTTTTATTTGTAAAATTTCGCTGAAAAATTGGATTTTATCCCCAATTTTACGGAAATTTTAATGCAAATAACAATCACCGCATTTTCAAAAAATCCTAACTTAAATATCCTTATTAGCGAACTCATTCGTTTTTCATTCTTTCAAATACTTTACCTTCTTAATTCTATGACGCGTCTTTTTAAAATTATTTTTTTTTATCATTTAGTCTAGTACACAGTTGATATTATTGTAAATATTAAGCGTTCAATAAATTAAGTTTTTTTTTTGAGTATATTAGTTTACGTCGTCGTTATTTAGTAGCTTTTTTAGAAATTGGGATCGTAATCTCTGTAGTTTCGTCGTGAACTGCGATAATCGTATTTTTCGTGTTTGTGGTAGGGATATGGGGGTTCGTGCATCATGTAGTCTCTGCTATATGTGCTGCGATGACTGTAGGGATCGTATCCGCTGTCATCGTAGTAATCAGCTCCTCGGGGAGGATTTCTGGCTGAGCCCCAGCTGTCGTAGATGTTTGTGGCACTGCTTCCGTAGATGGAGCCGCCGTTGAGTCTCTGTAAAATTTTTAAAAAAATTAATTTTTTATTTAATTTTTTAAATTAATTTAAAATTATTTAAAATATTTTTTAATTATTTAATGTAAATTTTTTTTTAATTTAATAAAAGTTTTTATTTTAAATAAAAATTTTTTAATTAATTTTATTTTTTTTTAGATTCAAAGACAAAAACTCACCTTTGACTTAAACTCATGCTTGCTGTATGGAGGCTCTTTCTCATCTGCCCACACACCGCGTTTACTACTACTAACGTATGGCGGTTCCTTTTCATCGCCCCATCCATCGTCGACGTTGTAAAGTTCCTCGTTTCCGTAATTATCGATGCCGCCCATATGGTTTTTGTTCAGTTCGTTGAGCATAGCAGCAGTTAATGGCACAGGTCCCTTTTTCTTGGCAGCTTTTTGACGGTTTACGAGCTGAAATTGAAAATTTTTAGCATTTTTCTTGCATTTTTTAATAAAAAAAAAAACTTACGACTGCCACTCCAAATAGAATAACGAAGAGTAATGAGAAGAAACTCATTACCATAACAGCAATGGCCCATTGTGGAAGAAGATCTTCTGAGATTTCAGGTCCTGATGCAACGACTGGTTTGTGTTGTACTGAAAAAATTAATAAAAATTATTATAAAAAAATTCAAAATATTTTTTTTTTTGTAAATTTTAATTGTAAAATTATTTTAAAATTAAAATTTAAAATAAGTCAATTAATTTATGAAAACAATTTTTAAATAATTAATTAATATTAATTTAAATAATAATTATTAATTTAATTAATAAATTAAATTTAATTATTTATTTAATTTAATTTAATTAATTAATTATTTTAATTTTTTAAAAATTATTTTTAAAGATTTTAAACTTAAAATCAAATTATTATTTATGCATTTGTTTTTTTTTAAATCAATTATTTAAATGAAATAAAAATTTTTAATTAAATTAAAAATTAATTTGAAAAATATTAAAATAAAAAATTTAAAATTATTTTTAAAATTAAATTAAATTAAAATTCAAAAAAAAAATTTTTTTAATAAAATCAATAAAAAATATTCACTTACAGATAAAATCAGTCGAAACAGGATCCAATACAAATTTCCCAAGCATGAACGTTTCTTTCACTTGAGGCACCGCATTAC
Organism: Culicoides brevitarsis; assembly: GCF_036172545.1. NCBI lineage: Eukaryota > Metazoa > Arthropoda > Insecta > Diptera > Ceratopogonidae > Culicoides > Culicoides brevitarsis. The sequence goes on along the minus strand of NC_087085.1, from coordinate 36,000,627 downwards.
TTTGTCTCTCATCCGAAGTCTCATTTTGCATGGATTCCGGCAAATGTGTCGGCATCAAGGCATCATGGAAGAATCTCTTAATCTGCAACGTACTAACTTCATCCGAAATATCATCCAATTCAACGAAATAATCCACCAAAACACTTCCTTGACTAAAACTATCAATTCGCAATGTCTTGTACCATCTTCGTAATTTATCGGATTTAATGAAAACTTCATTCAATTCTTGCTTGACTTCCTTCGCCAAATTCTTCCATTCCTCCGTATTATGATCCAACAGTTCAGGACGCCATTTAACGCCATCAACTATGCGAATTGTACCTGCCAAGTTGCACTCGTTTTGACAATATCCAGGTTCTAAAATGAAAATTTTTAATTATTTTTCGATTTTTTGATAGAAAATTTATGAAATACTCACCTGTTGGCTTAACAGTAGTAGTCGATGTAGTTGTTGTCGTCGTCGTTGGAAGCGAAAATGGACTATCAGGAGGCGCTGGAGCAGAATCTACCGCGGAATTGCCATTTACGTTCCCTAAAGCTTTGTTAAAGAGTGATGCCAAGTCAATTTTCTCTCCGCCCGATTGTTGCAAAAGTTTTTCGATGGAAATTGGAGTCGTAGCAACAGTAGGCCATCCCGTAAATTCCGTAGTTAAGCTAAAAATTGAACAAAAATTAATTCAAAAAATTATTTTAATCAAATTTTCATCACTTACCGCTTTGGAGGTCCCTTCTTAATCTCAATTTTCGGCGGCGGAGGACCTTTGGGACGTTTATCGACACCTTCTGACGGCGTTTTATTGCCTCCCGGTCTCTTTGGGAACACAAATCCGCCGGGACTTGCAGTTGTTGTTGTCGTCGTTGTCGTTGAAGGCGTCGTAACTTCCTCAATTTCTTCTTCAGTTGGCTTGAAACCCGGCGGCAATAACGCATCCAAGGCACTATGTGACTTTTGCAGCAATTTACTGAACAAATCGTCTTCATTTTTCTCCGGTAATGGCTTCAAATTCAAACTTTCCTCTTGTTCTGTCTCTTGCAAGTTGTAACCTGGCGGCAAAAGCTTCGAAATATCCACGGGCGTGTTTACGATTTTTTTCGTCGTTGATTCCGGTTGTTTTGGCGGATTATATCCCTTTGGCAGGAATTTGCTGATGTCTTCTTTAACGGGAACAACGGGAGCATTTAGTTGCTTTTTATATCCTGGCGGAAGGAATTTGTCAATATCATCCGTGACAGCGACTTTTAATTCAGGTTTATTCAACTTAAAGTCCTTCGGGAGGAATTTCGCGATATTTTCTTCTTCGAATTTGATGGATTGCTCGGCGGGACTATTTTTAAACGAACGAGTATTATTGATGCGATTCACTGCAGGCGTTTCTGTCGTCGTCGTAGTTGTAGTAGTAGTCGTTGTTGAACCTCCCTTCTTCTTGTATCCCTGATAACGAGGCTTGAAATCGGCTGGCAAAAGTCCCGAAATGTCATCTTCGATGATAATTTTCTTAGTTTCAGCTTTTTGAGCCTCCGTTGTCGTTGGAGCTTCAGTTGTTGTCGTTGTCGATGCCGTTTTTGGTTGTTGATCGGGACGAGCTTTGGGCGAAAATTTACGAATAAAGACTGGAGGAGGTTTGGTTGTGATGATTTGCGGTTCTTGCGTCGTCATTTCCTTCAAAACGGGGAATTTTCCGGATAATACGCCGCTCGAAAGTTCAGATTGGATGCTATCGAGTTTGTCATTGATGGATTCCGTTGAAACGGAAGTCGATGTTGTCTTAATTGTACTTGATTCTTCAACTTCTGGCTGTGGAGTTGTCTCTAATGGAGTAATTTCTGTCGTTACTTGCAAAGATTCTTCAATAGAAGTTTGAATTTCTTCTTGGGATTGTTTTCGTTTCTCCTCTTGTTCTTCATTTAACTTCGCAAGTGCCTCAAGTTCAGTCAATGGAGCCTTTTTCTCTTCTTGTTTCACGCCAAGAGGCAAGAAAATCGCTCCTGAAACGCTTCTAGAGGTTTGTACCGAAGCAACTACGACCCAACTCTCGGTTGTATTCGGATTTTCTCCTTCTTCACTCGAAGTTTGATTCTTTTTCGTGTCAACTTCTTCAGTTTTATCCTCGCGAACAGTTACTTGAGTAGCAGGAACGTCATCCAAAGCCTTCGAAACCTTCTTTGTTGTTGTTACAGGCTTTTGCGTCGTCACACTTCTCGCTGTAGATGCCGTCACAGGTCCAGGCTCTTCTGTTTCATCTTCGTACTCGTACTCGTAATAGTATTCTTCTACAGGTTCGTCATTTTTTCCGCCGGGAAGGTAAAAGTTATCCGTTAAAATTACTGTTTTTTCGTTAATTTTTGGTACAACAGCTTCAGTTTCCTCATCATCGTCGATTTCGGTGTCGTCATGCTTGTTTTTCGACGATTCAACGTTGTTTTTGGGACTGCTGTAGTACTTTGACTCGTCCTCGAGCTTGTCTTTGCTGTCGTCCGAGATGACTTTATTCTCCTTAATACTCTTGCTGGGTGTTTCTTCGTAAATGTAGTCGGCATCTTCGTCATGATACTGCAATTCTTCCTTCTCGAGACGATCTTTGTCGGTTTGACGTTGCTTGTCGGAGCCGTTGTGCGTTATGTTAATACTGTGTTTGACTGCGGCGACAGTTGGTTCCGTCAAACGAACCAGATCACGTTCGAATTCTTCGTCGATTGGATGGCGTTGACGGCTGTTTGTGTTGAAAGAAGGGCTGCGAGCCGGTTGTCTGAAAATAAATTATAAAATATTATTTTAAATAGTTGAAAAAAAAAATTAGGCTTGTACAATGATCAAAAATGTTTTGAATTTCAATGAAAAAGTTCATTTCGAGATCGAAAAGTTTATGAAATGAACTAAAAACATTATTTCGAGTTATGAAAATTCATTTCCAGAATTCAAATTTTATTTCAAGAACTAAAAAGTTCATTTCGAGGTCTAAAAAATTTCATTTCGAGATCTAAAAATTGCATTTCGAGATCGAAAAGTTTTTGAAATGAACTAAAAAATTTAATTCGAGTTATAAAATTTCATTCAAGAACTTTCGATTAAAATTTTCATTTCGAAAAAATTTCATTTCGAGATCTAAAATCATTTCGTTTAAAGAACTTTTCTTTTCTAAAAATTTCATTTCGAAATCTATTTATCAAAATTTCATTAAACGAACTTAAAATTTCATTTCAAGAACTAAAAAATTCTTTTAAAGATCTAAAAATTTCATTTCGAGATCTAAAAATTTTATTTCGAGATCGAGAATTTCTTGAAATGAACTAAAAAGTTCATTTCGAGATCTAAAAATTTTAATTTCGTGAACTAAAATGTCTTATCGGGATAGAAAAGTCATTTTCGAGAAAAAAGAATCTCATTTCGAGATCTAAAAATTTTAATTCGAGATCGAAAAGCTCTTGAAATGGACTAAAAAGGTTATTTTGAGTTAAAAAAATTAATTTCAAGAAATAAATATTTCAGTTCGAAATCCAAAAAAATTCATATCGAGAGTGAAAATTTCATTTAGGATCAAAATATTTGAGATCTAAAAATTTCAATTCGAGATCTAAAAATTTCATTTCGAGATCTAAAGATTTCAATAAAAGATCAAAAACATTTTAAAAAATTGAATCGACCTTATTACAAAAATTTACATGTGAAATCACACAACTTACCGTTCTTTCTTAACTGGCTTCGGGACAGGTGTTGTCGTCGATGGTGTTCCTCTCGCGCGATTGCTGCCTCTACTATTGCTATTTCTAACGTTGGTATTCTCACGTTGTTGTTGTTGATTTTGACTAGCATACGGATCATTACTATGTCTACTATTGAGCTTCGCAGTGGTTTCTGTATTTTCCCTCGAGCTAAATCTGTTGCGCGAAGGAAGCTGCAAAAAAAAAACACACAAGAAGAATTATTGTTATTGCAGCAACTACTGTTCAAATATTCATGTTAATGAAGCATTAGAGAGCAAAAAAAAAAATGAGAAAATTGTTTCTTAATCGATTACTAAAAAGAGATAAAAATAATATCATAACATTTGAAACTAAATGCATTCATTTCAATCATTTTATCTCTACAAGGAAATACGAGTAACAAACTTTTTGCATTTCGAATCACATATTAGTCGTGTTTCAAATGATCAATTTTCTATAAAACTGCGACTCGTTTATGGCAAACAACAAATATTTACGGGTCTCTTTGTCTGATTAACGAACCATATTTTGTTTATTCGGAGACAACGCAGCACTTGTACGCGCTCTCTATGGCTGGTTTATGAAAGTGTGTGGATTAAAAAACTAGTGTAGCCACTTTTTGAATTTCGTTTGTGTGTACGATGCACCTGATAAGTCACTAGCGTATACGACGACGACGGCTAATTGTGAGTGTTATGTAACTGCGAATTATTATTTTTTTTGAAAGCCTTGTGTTTTACTGGGTTTTTGTGATAAAAGTGGATTTTCTCGTTATTTTTGTAAACAATAAACATAGATTTTAATTTAAAATTATTTTTATCGATTACGAGACATCTTCGTTAATTGAAAAAGCAATTCAGGTTCACATGTGACTTTTATGTTTTTATTTTTTGTTGTTTGAGGTTGTTACAAGTTGAGTTTTTAAAATTATTAAAAAAAAAACAAAAAAATTTTTGTAAAATATTTGATAATTTATTTTAATTTAATTTTTTAAAAAATTTGTTCGTTAAATAACTATTTAATTATAATTTAAAAAAAAAATAAATAAATAATTAAATTGATAAAATATTTGATTAATTATATTAATTTTATTGTTTATTTATTTATTTATTTTTTTTTTTGAATTATTTTAAAAATTATTCAACAAAAATAAAATTTTTCAAAATTAAATTAATATTATAAATTAAAAAAAATAAATTTTAAATATTTTTTTAATTAATTTAATAATTTAATTTTTTTATAATTTAATTAATTAATTATTAAATTAATTATTAAATTAATTAATAATTAAAATAAAAAAAAATAAACAATTAATTAATTAAAATTTTATTGACTTTTTAAAATTTTTTTAAAATCAAAATAAAAAAAAATAATAAATAAAATTATTTAAAAATTAAATTAAAAAAAAAATGTTTGGAAAATTAAAAAAAAAATAATTTTTAACAAAATTTTAAATTATGTAGGTATTTAATTTTTTTTAATAAATTTTTCTAATTTTTTTACAAAATAAAAAAATAAATAATAATAAATAAAAAAAAAATTAAAAAATAAATATTTAATAATTTTTTAAATAAATCGTCAATAAAGTAATACAACTTGAAATATTGATAATTAAAATTAAAAATTATTTGCAATAACCCAAAAAAAAAACTAATTACAAAAATTAAATTCTAAAGACGGCTTATTAAAAGCGCAACATTAAATATTAAAAATAAATTGATATTACAAGCATTTTATTACTCGTTCACATATTTTCATTCACGCAAAACCGACAGAATGCACATTAAAAATAAAGTTGCATAACTCGTCATTTAAGTATTTTTTTTTCTAACAAGCAACAAATAAATGTTATTTTAATTTTTTTTCACACAATTCTCGTTTTCTGTATTTTTTTTTTCTTGTAATGCTAATTAATGTGCGTAAGGAAATGTACTTAAGTGTCTACATATTGCGCCTTACAAATTCTACTTCTTTACTACTTAGTAAGACAACATTTTAAATTTTTTTTTTTACCACAAAGACACTCTATAATTATTATGAAAATCTCAATGATAATTATGAGAAACGCGTGCGATTTAACGTTAATTTTGTGTAACAAAGTACCAAGCTACTCCATTTTTTTTAATTGCCTTGCCATTCAAAAAGTTTTGCATTTTTCGAATTGCTTCGAATTTAGAAGCAGAACGGATCATTGCATGTGTTTTTAATTATTAAGACACACTCTGTTTATCCAAAAAATGCAATTTACACGCAATTACGTGAATTCGGTACAAAGAGAACTGCACACAAAAAGCGTCAAATTTAATTGAAATGTTTAAAAACCGCCAGTGCATGTTTTTTATTCGGTTTTACACATGCATGCAGATAAAAATTTTAGCGTGTGTTCACTATGACCTGATATTTTTTTTTGTATTTTTTCGATGAAGCAATATTTCCAAGACATTTTATAGTGGCAACACGCTAAATTTGTAGGTAATTAATTAAAAATAATAAATGAGCTGTTTATAACTTTTGCCTTATAAGAAAAATTATTGGTACTTGCAAAACGAAATTTATTTGCAGTTTAAAAAAAAATATTGAGAAAAAACTTTATTTACAGCCAAGTCAAAGGTACATGACAAATTGGCTGATTATTTGATAAATTTCATTGTTTCTTTTTTTTGTTTCTAATATTAATTATTGTTTGTATAATTTTCAAAGCGGTAGCGAATTAACAGCTACAATGAGTTGGATACAGCGACATTGTTTATTCATCTGTCAAGTTAATCATAAAATCAACGATAATTGTTGTCTCACTACCTGTATTTCGTGTTGTACGAACGACGAACAATTTAAATACATTTCCTATCTATTTTTTTTACAAAGTAATCAAACACGTTTCAAAGAGATTAAAATGAATAGGACGGTAATTGATGTCAGTTGTCTTCTGAAAGTCTTGACATTTTTTGGCACTTGATAAATGCAACTTTGTTTGCTTAATGAATCGGAAGTGCCCTAAAAGTTCAAAGTAGTTGACTTTGGGGGAGTTTCTTGATCAATAAGTTAATTTTAGTGACAACTTTTGACAATAAGTCGTTAATTTTTAATATTTTTATCGCTTTAAAAATTTTAGGGTTTGAAAAATGTCATCCCCTTGTGATGATTAATTTGTTTCATATTGCATTGACATTTCATTAAAAATTTTAACACCTTTATACCACACTGAGTCTTGTTCGTTATAGGATATCACAAATCTGTTTGACTTCTTTGCATTTTCAAATTAATTCGTCTCAAATCTAATGTAATTCAGTTCTTAGTTTAACAATTAAATATTTGTTTCTATTTTCGTATCTTTGATTTTTCTTGATATTAATTGTGAAATAGTTTTTATATAATGACTTGAAAGTTAAGACATCACATCACCCAATTTCAGCATTTTATCGAAAAAAATATGGCATGAGATTTTTTGATGGTTTTGTAATATTTTGACAAAAAACCTAAATTTAAAATTCTACAACGAACCAAACGGATTTTCGACATTTTTTAGTGCATTTGGGTATCTTCAAGTATCTTTTTGACATACCCGATCTCACTAAACAAGCATAGAAATACTTCGTTCTAGAATTTTAAATTTAGGTTTTTTGGACTAGTTTAGGCCTAAATATTACAAAACCATCAAAAAATCTCATGCCATTTTTTTTTTCGATGAAATGCTGATATCGAGTAATGTGACATTTATTGCCATATACTGAGTAGTTTTGTTTGATCCAAAATGTCACTTATCCAGCTGTATCTGATTCTCTGAGTCAAAATTCGTAATGCTCTGTTCTGTATTTTTTGTAATGTTTCAATTTCGTCCTTTTTGTTCAAAAATAGTTATTTGTAGAAAGTCAGTCTTATTTGTGATGGCAATTTTTTTCTATATATTTGAAATAGAAGTTTCCTTGAAATCCTTAATAGCTTTTTGAACTTTGATCTAATCTCGACTTCTTCTTGAAAATTGGCTCAAAAGTATTTAAGAATAGCTTTTAAGATTGAAATTTTGTCATCTCAGCTTAACTTGAAGAATTTTCAGTTCATGATAATTCCTGAAAAAATAATTATTAAATTTATTCGAAATTTATACCATTAATAAAAATTACAACAATTGTATTGAAATCAATTCAACACATAAAATAAGTGACCTAACCCCCTGTTCGAATTCTATGTAAATTTGACAAGTTACATGAAATAATAATATAATTAACTAACCATAAAGTACCAAAAGAATGCAAGAGTTGAAAAACTAGCACAAGTTCTTATAAAAACAATAATTTTTGCACTACTCAACATTCATGTTTGTACCCTTAAAAACACACCTAACTTTAAACTTGCCTTCTAGAAACACAAAACAACTACATTCTGTTCGGATAAAATATTTGAAAGCTTCATTTTAAATGCCAATAACAGTCTTTCGAGAATGTCGACACGTTTTTTCTTGAAAAAAAAATATTTTTTTTTTGTATTGTACTTTGAAACAGCACAAATTCAATTGAATACTGAACTATTTCATGCCAAGCCTCTATTGTTGCTGCCATGCCATACATTTTGCAAAAAGGTCTTACTTGTATGCGAGAGATATACTTAATAATAAAATAATAATACAAGAGTATTTAGCATAAAATAAAAAAAAAATAAGTTGGGAGAGGGTTGAGATAAAAACAAAAAAAAACTATGTGCTTTATAGAGTGCGCAGTGCAATAAAATAACAATTTAAACGTAAAAATAGTCACATTGTTCAAATATTTCAGTGCCCATAATAATAATAATGTTGTTTTTATTTTTTTTTTCTTGAAAAACATGAATAAACACTTTGAAAACTGACGCCTGGTTATTGGTTGGCGTGGCTAAATTCTTGAAAATGCAAGAAATGATGCAATATTAAAAATCATATTTTTATTTAATTTTATTGTAACGTCGTCTCGACGAATGATTGAAAGATCATCATCAAAAAGTGAATGTAAAAAAAAGGTTTAAATATCAATAAATAAGCGACTGATGGCAAATAAATATTCCTTCATAAATGTCATGAAAGTAATTTTTCACAATTAAGTTTCGTTTTATGAAATTTATAGCAATTTGATTGTTGTTACACAACATTTTAATTTTATATTAGATCGAGTTTTTTTCCGATGATTCAGTCAAAAAAATATAAAATTTTAATGTTTTGACACCTAGAAACCTGAAGTGTGAGTGATTTATCGAAAAAAATTTATACAAAAATTTTTTGAAGGTCGCACCTTTTTAGACAACACAAAAAAAAACTTGTGAAATTTGATGACCTACCTGTTGCACGTTGATTTCCTCGCCGGCAAGTAAATCATCGTCTTGTCTAAAGCGATTTGTCTGTCCCGAATTTCCGGAGTAACCTGTATCGTAGTAATCGGATTTCAGTGATGATTGTCCGCGCGTAAACGTAAGCGGAGTTTGACGATATCCGTCATCGATCGAGAATGGACGAGGATTGATCTCGAAGAAATCAGGTCTTCGGGTTGTCTGAAAGAAAAAAAGAAAAAAATTAAAATTATGCAAAAAAAAAATCTTACGTCAGAATTGGAGTGACATCATAAAAAAGTGCTCATCAAGACAAAACACAGGTTCAATCATAACAAGCCCCACTTTTGAACAATACCATGTTTTAAAAGGCGTGAAAAGGTGTTTTCTTCACATTCAATGCATAAGTGTCTCGTTCGTTACATGATGTTGACGATGACGATGATTAAGAATGACAAAGTTACGGTACACCTTGAGGTGTTGACGCTGCACTTACAAAACTATTATCAATCAAAATGGTAAGTAGTAATAAAAAAACGGCACAAATTTACCGTTACAACTACTTCAATTGCGTTGTCGTCGCATTTATTGTTAAAATGCATGATCTAGGTGTGATGAAAAGTTTCAAGTGGCTGACACTTGATGATCGAAAGATGTCATGTTTGAATAATTGCATTTTTTTTTTGAAATGCTCGAGATGATTGATTTTCAAGAATTATTCTAAGCGTGATGACTTTTGATATTTTTCCTTATGTAATATTTTGTAACAAAATAACCCATCGATCAGTTACAATAGAAAACGTGATGATATTGATACTTCATGCATTTAATTTTTTTTTCTTTTATTTTCGCGAATTGCATTTTAATTTTATTTAAGACGTAGTTTTTTTTTCGCGCTCCATATTTGAATCGCAAAGCAATAAAAATAAATAAATAGAAATTGTTATTATTTTCTTCAGAGCACATCAACATATGTTGAGCATTAAAATAACTTTCATTGTATATGTGTGTGGTAAGACATTGAAGTGTGAAATTAAATATATGTTTTCTCGAGATGTTGTTTTCCAGCATGATCGAGTGCATTTTATTTGCGAGGCTGGAACAATAAATGAAAATGTTTCACGTTGCTTCGTGATTTTTTAAAATAAATTTAAGGTAAGAATGAAAATCATGGATATTGGAAATTTCATATTAGAAAATTTTTTACTTAATTTGCCTAACTAATTAAGAAAATATTTTTAAGTTTAAATTTATTTTTTAGGGTTTGAATGTACGGAAAGAAATAACAAGCTACTCTTGGCAAACAGATGCGATTTACTTTTATTCGGCGCTGAGACTCAATTCAATACTTTTCTTTCTTGACATTTATATCATGGCATGGCTCAAGCAAGAATACATTCCAAAATTCTTTTTGAAGAAGCCAATATTTTAAACAACTGACATACTGCTCGAAAAGGGCTCCAAACTAAAATAATATTAACAGGACAAAACCTCGATCATGAAACGAAGTTATAAAAATAGCAGAAAAAAAATTAAAAATATTAATTATTTTTATTACAATGAAAAAAAAACTACTTAAAATGTTTTAACAAATCAAACAAATTGACACTCAAGTATTTTTGATCGTTAAGGGTGTCGACGATGCACAAAAACAAAAATTCCACCTAATTTTTTCGGATATTCTATATCCAACCCGAAATATAAACTAAAATACGCAAGAAATCCTTCCTTTATGTCACTGAACTTAAAAATTAAGTTTTTGTACCGCACAACAATTTCCATTTCATCGTTGAGAACATAAGCGAATGGAAATTGTTGAGCATGTTCTACGTCGACTTCATGATCAGCTATTCGATGGTCTTCATAAATTGGAAAAAAGTGTTTATAGTTATCTAATTTTAGTGATAAATTATCAGTCTTCCCTCCATTTGAACTTTTCGATTTTCTGCCTCTTCCTTGCAAAGCGTTTGGCATCACAAACGGGATGAGAGAAATAGCGATTGCAATTTTTTTTACAAATTTTCGATAATTTTTTTTTAATAAAAAATAAAAATAGTATTTCTCATTGCAAGATTTCATACTTTTTCATATAAAAACTAAAGTTCATGAAATTCTTTAATAACTTTTCAGTTCTCTTATAATCTGAAACACATTCGATATTTGCATTGCCCTAAATCTCTTATTGACGCCATAAAGTGCGAATGCATACATTTTAACAACATTGTGGTTGCTTCTGCTGCGATGATTATTATTTTATCTCTCCGATCAACATAACTTTCTCTGTGCGGTGCGTTAATTTTACGAAAAAGATGATAATGTAAAATTATGTTTTTTTCTGCAAAGTATGCTTACTTGCATTTTTCGACATGCCATTTCATTGTAAAACACGAGTACACAAATAATTGACAAAATACGTCAGATAACGTTCACACTTTATTAGATGAAATTGCTGAAATTTCACTAACATTTGTCATAACATCAAATTATGCACTGATGATGTGTAAATAATGATGATTTCTTGGCATACGTCGCGTCGACGAAATTGGCCACGAATGACCTTATTAGCCATATACTTTTTTTTTGCGCTGCTTAACAATAGGTGTGAGAAAATGAATCAAATTACACGGTTGAGATGCTTTCTTGCCTACAGGTCCCTCTGTCTACGATGGACAGGTTTGTAACCGGTATCTCTAGCAGACGACAAATTTTTTGCTGTGTAATTGTTGCTCGGTGATTTATCATCGTTGTATCTTTCTCTACTAGCAAGATGAAATTTTATAAGTACTTAAAAAGTTATTAAAGGTCATTTGTGGATTTTGATGTAGTTGATGATGATCATGTGTATTACATAAACCTAATGACACGCATCATACATAATAAAGTTGTAGCATTGTCCACATAACTGATCGTATCTAACAAGGAAGACAACAACTTTCAATCAAAGGGCTTCAAACTACTTCTTGCACTATTATGTTGCATAAAGTAGATAATGATAGCTTACTTTTTTTTTGCTTTGATTTTGTTATAAAAAAAATCAAACTAATTTTAATTGTTATTCTTTTACTACAAAATTACGTCTGACTTACGTATCGAACTCATGTATATAATTATCATTCATGTGCAACAAAAAATTACTTTTAATCGAAAGTGATCGTTTACCCAAAATAATATTATAAAACAGCAAGTTAATTTTAAATATAAAATAAACAAAAACATTCAATTTTTTTTTTACAAAAAATTACCAAAATGTGAAAGGCGTGCAATTAATACTACTCCTATTAATGAAAGTTGACCCTTTAAGCTTGTTTATGTCGTGTGAGGACCACGCCTGCCTTCGAAAACCAAAAAAGTTAATTATATGGCGTTAAATGTCATAACCTTTTGTTTTATATCTTATCACTTTTCTTCACATTTTTTGCCTCATCCGAAATTTGCAACCCAACATATGTAATTTTGTGATCAAACATAAATTTAATAAGATTAATTTGCGGTATAATTTTTTATACAAAAAACGAATATTGAATGAAAATGAAAGTAACGTGATCTTTCACTTGCGATAATCTCTTTCTAAAGACAATGCTTCAAAAATAATTTGAAATCGCACGCGCTCCTGATTAGCGACACACACGCACACAGCTTGAGTTGATGGATGAGGAGAGAAAGAGACACAAAAAAAAGAAATGCTTTTACACTTTGTTGATTATGAATGTCATGAACACGTTTCAACATATATATTTAATACATATTATAATAATTATACATAAAATTAAATAATGATACATAATTTTTTCATTCAAAAGTCAATTCAAAGCTTCACGGTTTGTTAAGTGCGTCACTAAAACTAGATAGAGTTCAAAATTTTTATTTGCCGATGACCAATAAATACAATAATTATATGCATACCACATGAGATAAGCATCCAAATATTCGTTTGAAGACATTTTTTCTAGTTCCTTATACAGATTAACAGATTTTTTTTTGTGTGTTTGTATTAATTTAATAATATACATTTAAACTTTTGAAATGATAGTGAAAGTTACCAACCTTGACTGTCGATTTTTTGTAAGTTTTTTTTTTGTTATTTATTTTTTTTTTTTACAGAGACAGACAAAAAATTCAGACTGACATGAGACAGAGTCAAAAGATATATATTTAGATTTTGTCAGTCAATTTAAATACATATCGATAAATGACAAAATATTTCTCATAAAAAAAATAATAAACAAAAAAGCCGGATCATAACTTTTTGATGATAAGAATCCAATTTTAATATTGCTTCATAAAAAATTCAAAAAAGTTACAACATATATTATTGGTTTATTATAGAAAATAATTATTTTATTTGTTTAAAAAAAAATAATTTAACTCAAATATATTAGTTTACTCAATATTTCTAAAGTACCGCCAATAAATAAATAAAGTCACTATTTTTGCTTTGTTTTGACCAACGAAGTCTTTGAATAAATCGTGAGACTTAGAAGGTTATTGTTGTTATGTTATAGTATGTTTCTAATACTTAAATACACAAGGTTTGATTGCCTCCCTAGTTATTGAAAAAAAAACTATTAATATTACACGAAAAGTCCAATAAAATCTTTTCATGCATAAATATTTGTTTTTGCATGCAATGCGGTAAAAAATAGATCAAATTCCATATTTATCTCTTTTGTATAAAGATTTAGAAGACATTTTTTTATTATGTTTTATTATTATAAACCAAATATGTATTAATGTTGGCGCACGATTCCAATTTTTCAAAAGGCCATACTTTTTGTACACGTGTGTCTTGCTAAGATATTGAAAAATAAATAAGAAGTTCATAAAATTCAATCATTATTAATCTTATGCTGTGCCACACAAGTTTCAGGCAGTGACGGATTTAAGGTAAGTTTTTTTTTAAATATGCATTAAAATTAATATTTTTTTTCAGGCTTTAAAATCTTTTCCAATTAATTCAAACCAAGCAAAAATTTATTAAATTAATATTTTTTTTAAATTAAAAAAATATATGAATACGCCACTGATTTTAGGACGAATTTCAAGTAAAGCCCAATTATTAAAGTTACATATATTTTTTTTTGTCTAATAATAAATAACATAATTTATTATTTTTATATTTTATTGCAATAAAATAATAATAATAATCTGTAGTTAAATTCAATGTCATTCGTTTTTTTGTTCTCTAACTTTCGTATATGTTGTAAGCATATAATATATATAACAATACAATTTTTGTGTTTTTTTTTCTCGTCTTAAATGTAAACAATCGTCAATTGAACTTTAAAGTGAACAATGAAATTTTTGTTGTTTTTTTAAATACCTTCATACAAGTACAATGAATCATATTATTAATCAAGCTCAATCTAATAGAGGGTATTATAGCCTAAAAATAATGCAAGATTTATTAGTAGAAGACAAAACATTTATGCTCATATACATACTTTTTGGAGGTTAAAGCTATTGTTGTTGAATTTTTTCGCTTGCTCCTTAAAGTCATGTAAAAAGTTTTAAGAAAAAAATTCTATCTTAACTAATCGTCGGATGTTATGCTTGTTATGTTCATATGTTAACTAATAGTAATAACAATAGAAAATGTATGGCAATAACCTTTTTTACTCTTACTTTTTTCTTAGTTAAGTTATGCTGAGATCAAGTAAGCATGAAGGTATAAATATTTAACATGAAAAAGTTAAAAAGAAAGAAAAAGTGTAAAATAAGTTTAAAACAAGGCATGTATGTTAATTACCGTTGTAATTTTTCTTTCGAGACATTTCTGTTTTGTTTTGTTTTTTTTTAACCATCATTATATTTAGTTTAAACATTTTTAGCGTTTTGTCTCGTTAATGTTAACTTGCAAAAAAAAATACTAATTATTGGCTTTAATAAAGTTTTTAAAAGGCAGTTAGTCGAAAAGTGACCGTCAAGTTAAGTAATTAAGCAAAAAAAAAACTCAAATTCTTTCGTGAATGAGCTATTTTTTGTTCCGCTTTACTTCAACGTCAGCAAAAATCCATAAAGAACGAGGGTGTGTGAGATATTTCATATGAAATAACTGGATATCGTGTAAAGTAACGTAAAGAATGAAGTTTAAAAGCAAACAAAAAACATTCAGTTTTTTTTTAATTCTTAAATTTATTAATTTTGTATACAAAAGAACTGTTTCTGACATTTTTTGTATAGAAAAAAATGAATATAAGAACTGAATGTGTGTAACATTGGAGCAAACACTTTTTATTGTTATTTATTAGCAGTTGAAGGTCATGCAGCTCTTTTACCATGCGCAAACACTTTGTTAGTAGGTTAGTCGAGGCAATTGCTGATTTAGAATGCGTTTTACTTTTGCGGTTTTTAGGATTGGCGGTTTACTGTTAAATTCTTCGGAAATCGAGGTTTAGCCTATTTGTGGTTTTGAAAACGATGCAGAACTTGTTTAGCAATTTATTTTGTATTTTGCATGACTTGCTCTTTTTCTTGTCTTCTTTATTAGAGATTAATTTTATTTTATCAAACATGAGCATGTTTGTGTTTTTTTTCCTTTCATGTATAGTTGATAAATAATAGTGCGATGAAAAAAAAACTTTCTTTTACATTGTATAAAAGAAAAAAAAGCTAATAACGTAAAAAATTTTAATTACAAACATTGACGTGAATGCCTAAGCAAATTTATCATTCACAACAAAAATAAAACGCAATGTGCTGCTCACACATTCATCAAAAATAAAATTGCTTTTCTATTTCATTTTGTGTCAAGGAACCTCTTAAGACGTTGCATGAGCTCACCATATGGATAGACAAAGAGACATCAACCTGCAGGCTACAATCATGAAGAGATCATCGCTTCAAATTTATTAATATGGTGAAATTAATCATTGTTAAAATAATATTCCCAAAATAAGTTTTAATTTCTTTCCAAAGACCTTTTGTTGTAAAGTCATAACTTTTTCTTTCTTTTCAGGCGAAATATTCATAATACAACATTATTACATCAATTCAATACCTTACTGAGTAGTAAAGTTGTAACATTAAAAAAATCAGCTAATTGAGTAATCAAAATTATTATCGTCTGTCTATCTATGTAAGAAAATCAAATCGGATCAATTTGGAACACAATGGAGTGAAGTAAAAAAGTAAAGTTGAGGAAATGGGTACAAATTGTAGCGATTTCAATTATGCATAAAAGTTTTAATAATCGGGTCAGCTGTTATTCAGTTCATTAAGCGATGCGGGAGAGACTTACTTTTGTCTAATTTTGTTTCTTTTTCGGAAAATGTGATTTTTTTGGTAAGTGTCTGTCAGTTATTAAATTTAATATAATTGCTAGTTTTCATCCTCATTAAGTTATTAAGCTAAATTATCAAAATATTTTTTTAAATTTAAATTACTATTTCTGTCCATTTTATAATTTTAGCGACGATTTGTATTTTAGCTGAGATAAGTCTTAACAGTCGACAATGTCGACGGCTGTGGATCTCAGTAAAGTCATGCTTTGAAAGAGTTATTGCATTTGAAAATAGATCCAAAACTGTGAAGAAAATTCTAATTTATGCATTTAAAACAATTATAGAACAATTCGGTTAGCTGGAATACATGATAATAGCTCTTTACTCATGAGAGTCGAAGATGAAGAGAATGTCAAGCTAAAAAACCAAAGTAGTTTAAAACGCATAAGATCAAGGTCTGTGACCAGAGATGCCCGTACATTAAGTGTTATTTTCTTGAGAGACTCCCTCTGATAAGAATTTTCTTGCAAAAATTTATTTGAATGTTCAATTTAACCACAGATGGATGTTACACCATAACAAGGCGTTGCAATGGAGTAATACTATTCTCGTAATATTATCTTATTCTCGTAATATTATCACTTATTTTTATACATTGTGTTTGAAGGATGAAAGGAATATGAAACTATCAGTTAAAGTATTCAATTTATTTTAAGGAATATTTTAAACAAGGTACAAAACTTAAGAATTAAAAAGGAAACCTTAATACTTCGAAAACTGAAAACACTTTTTGAGCAATACTTTACCGAAAACAGTTTCTCAATTCAAGATGCATCTAACATTAAAAAATTCTAAAAATTTTGACAAATGCGCTCAAGTCATTTGTCCTTTCACTCACACGATAATTTTTAACTTTTCCTTCTAATTAAAGGAATCCAAAGACCGCGCTTTACTCAATCAATTCAATACCCGAAAAAAAAACTTCAAATAAAAATCAGTCCAATTTTCGCACACCTACAGATCTCTATCAAACAATTGCCGGCAATTCGCAAATAATAGCCGATCTAACATCAATCGGCAGGAGGCACTTTTATACTGATGTTTTATTGATTGAAGTTGGCTTTAATAATATTTTCGTTTGTAATTGAACATCATGCCATTTATTTACAATTTAAATTATCGATCAAAAAAAGCGCTTTGCAGTTTATTTTTTTTTATGTAATTCAAGTAAATATAAGTCTTTGAATAAGCAAAAAATAGTTAAATGGGTAACGAAGGAGGAGTCCATTTTGACAGATGGCTTTCACAACTACCCACAACATTGCGCTCCGGTCAAAATCAAGTGAAATTATAATGGCATGTGAATTTTTTATATTTATTAGAAATTTTTATTGGAGATGCAGCTTTAATGGCTCTTGCCTTTTTGATTGACTGCTAAATTATCTGCTTGATGTCTCATTAAGCATGTGTTTGAGTACAAGGGATTTTGTAATGTTTTTCGTTTGAAATTTGAGGCAAGTCAAAGGTCCAAGTGTCATTCGAGGTTGGTAGAGATGAGATTTCTAATTTTATAGTTTCATGATGATTAGGTCGTTTCTGCAACCTGAAAAAGGAGGAACTCAAAACAAATATCAAGTTCCGTGTGAATGCATTTTTTATGTATTATTACATTTATTACCATTATAAAATTTGTAAGTAATTTCTAAAAATTGAATGACGAAAGAAAGTAGAAAATAAATTTCTTTCACATGTGAATAAGAAACACCAAAGTGTAGTGATTTTGCACATATGAATCTATTATATTAGGTTATTGCTTATTTATGGTTTTATATGGTAATATTTGCATTTTTGTATTGTATCGAAAATTTCGATTTGATAACTTTTACAGCTTAAAGGATTAACTTTGTGGATAAACATCAATATTTGTTTATTTACCAAATTCGACAAGTTTTAGCTTGACATAACAAAAATCCATCAAAATTCATGTAACAAGTTTACATAAATAAAACATGACAGAAACACTGTTAATTGTCATTTGTTTAATTAAATCTCTAAAGTACAATAACCGTCATTTTTTTGTTATCTTTCCCTTTTACATACAAAATGATTTCTAATACAAATTACATGCTTTCTCGATTTTTTGTTGTATTTGTTCGAAAAGGTATTAAACAATTCCCTTTGCGTATTCTATTTGCGATTCAAAAGCATTTAGGCGCACTCGCGTTTGCATTCGTGCGGAAAAGCGATGAATAATTGCATGACAGAAACGGAGAGAAAGAGCGAAAGACAATAAATATATCAGTAGTTTATCACAATGGAACAAGCAGTTATCTCGAGTAAAGAGAAAAAAAAATTGCTTTACATTTTTCACCACATACAACAATTTTGAGTCAACCAGCCGAGTCAACAACTACTCGACGTATAAAGAAAAAATTACACAAACAATGCTAAAAAGTTAAAACGAAAACTATTTTATAAAGATTTGTATCACGCTTTGTAAAATATCTCTCGTTTCTCGGTTAGTTGAAAGCAAAAGTGACTGCATTCTGTTTCGCGAGCTTTGAAAACTTGCATAAGTAAAAGTGAATTTGCAATTTTAAAATATTATATTATTATTTTATTAAAAAAATATGGAAAGAGAATTTAAATTGTATCGCTTTTATTTTGCTGAATGAACGAGAAACATGAAAACAAAGCAGAAAATTATTATTATTTTATTATTAATGTGGGTTTCGCGAGAAAGGGCCTTAATGCCTTTCGCTTAAGTATCAAGGAAAAATTTTACATGGAAAATTTTTTTGATCAATTAGGGCGACCTATTTAAAAAAATATTTTTAAATTTAAAAAAAATAATTATTTTATTATAATTATTAAAAAAATATTTTTTTGTAAAATAAAAAAAAATTTAATATTTTTTTTTAGCTTTACGTGATTTTATATTTTTTTCTTTTAAAAAAAAAATTATTTTTAAAAGCCTTATTGCAAAATCATTAATCAAAAAAAAAACATGCACTTGTTTTAAATATTTTCTCTTTTATTATTATTTTATTTTATTTTATTGTTAAAAATATTTAACATTGACATCCAATCAAGCGAAACGTCTTTCTTTGAAAGAAATATTTTTAAGAAAAAAAATAATAAAATAAAAAGATGAATTATGATAATCTAATGTGAGAAAAAAAATAACAAAAATTGTCTCGTCTCGTTAAAAACATGACAAACATCGACGTCGTAAATCAATCTTTTGTTTGCTGAACACTTTTTCGAACGATATTTGCTTTGAGCAGTCCAGTTTACAGTGGCTTCATAAATTTCACACTTTACTTCACTTTCATTTGTGTTTTGTTGGTACATAACTTTGATTGTTTGTTTTTTTTTTCCTATTGAACTTACAAAAAATAATCATTCACTCTTATTTAAAGAGGAAATATAACTTTATACATAATCTCCCCGTGTTTAGGTTTTTTTTTCTTTTTTGAATAAAGTCATAAAATAACTTTTTTTTTTGCATTACTTTGCAGCATAAATCAGCGATCAATGAAAATATTTCGAAAAAAAATGTCAAGCTCATTGTTAGTCGGAACATCGAATCGCATAAATTCATAATAATAATAAATATAATGGAGCACTTGTTGACGTGAAAGAGATGAATGGGGTTTAGTACATGCAAATAATATAAATAATAACGAAAAAAAAACCTGTGACGAGACATCGACGACGAAAAAAAAGTGAAGGTGTGAAAATAATAGAAAAATTAAAGCACATGGATCACGATAAACATCACAATAGTGTCTGCCATTGTTACAACAATTGCATTTTAATTTGATTTTCAACAACGAACCAAACGAGAGAGTTGCGAACTTTTTCGTATTGAAACAATTTTTTGTCACAAAACACACTCGAAACAACAAAAAGAGGTGAGAATTGTGCAATAATATGCGTCCAATACTTACACGATCGTGCCATTAGTTAATGTTTAATGTCAACAATGCCACACACAACAACTTTTAAAAACTATTCCTTAACTATTAATTATTAGACAAACCGAAAAAAAAAATAATAGCGTGTGTGTATGTTTGACAAATGACATGAATTTATTGTTGATCGGTCAAAGAAACAAAAAAAAATATAAATAGAAAAAAAATAAATATTTTTTTGTTTTAAAAACAATTATATTCAGGTCAATGCTAATTACTTGGTGGTTAGGCGCACGGACAGCGACGCATGATGAATGAATGGCAACCATTTATAAATTATTATATTTTAATTTTTTTTTTAAATATATCGATGGTGGTGCAAAAAAATGATTATTGCATAAAAAAATACTTTGATGATGGTTTGCAAAATAATATTTTTTTTTTTTGGTTGCAAATTAAATAACGAGTTTAATTCTTCGAAATTTATTTTTTTTTGTCTTGGACTAATTCCAAGTAATAATGATGACCGTGGCATTTATTGCAACTTGCACTTATTCATGAATAAATAGACAAGTAAAATCAAACAAAAGGTCTGATTTTAACGATTACTCGTTAAATGGTTTTTTATTATTGAAGTTATTGTTTGCATATTGTTCAAGTGTCATGCTATGATTTTTCAATGTTTTTTATAAAAAAAAGTTAAAAAGTTAATTTTAGCAGGAAATGTCAAAAATGTTCTCAAATGACAAACAAATAAAATTTAAGAATTAGAATGTAAATAATTTTTTTATGGGCAATTCTAATTAAATTGTCTCATAATTAGGGATAAAATAAATTATCCAATCAATCTAAACCAAGCTAAATATTTTTTTTAAAAATAGCTAAATATTTTTTAATTGATTTATTTAATTTTATTAATTTAAAATTAATTAATAAAGTTAGACAAAATAAAATTTTACTTTAATTAATTAAAAAAAAAATTAATTAATTTTTTTCTTTTATTTTTAAAATTTTTATCAATATTCTCCTAATTTATTTTATTTTAATTTAATTTTTTTTATTTAATTTAATTTTATTATTTTTAAATTTTATTAAATTAAAATTTAAAAATTTAATAAATAAATAAAAATTTTACAAATTTGAATTTAATTTATTTAACTATTCAATAATTTTTTTTTATTTTTTTGAGATATTTTATCATTTAATTTTTATTTGAAATTAAGTGTTTTTTTCTTTTTTGTAACTTTTTTGTTTCTTTTGAAATCATAGAAGTTTTTAAACTTATTTTTTTTTCAAAAAAATTGAAATTTTAATTTAATTTAATTTAAATTTTTAATTTAATTTTTTTTTAATTTAATTTAAATTTAAATTTAAAAAAAAAAAAAAAAAAAATAAATAAAAAAATAAAAAAAAAAAAAAAAAATAAAAAAAATAAAAAATAATAAAAAATAAATAAATAAAAAAAATAATAAAAAATATTTTAAGCTTAAATATTTATGAAAATTGATTTAAATTTTCTTTGAAGATAATTTTTAAACCCCATAGCTTTTTTATGCTTTTATTTTAATTTCTATAATGAACAAGCAAACTTTTTGGTGCAAGCAAAAATTAAAAAAGAAAGAAAGCGTTTAGTGCGTAGTTAATTGCATACCAAAAAGAAATTAAACTTTCACGCTAAATAATCTAATTACTGTCATATCAAATAACAAAAAAACAATAAAAAATTTCTAATTACTATATTCAATACTGCACAAAGTTCGCTCTATCCACTCTCTTCAATCATTAGCTCTGATTACCAACTTGCTCGTAACTTTTCACATACATCGTTATAAAATAATAAATAATTATTACGGCTTGATTAACCGATCAAAACACTCATAAAGGAAAAAAATATTTGTTATACTCTACTTACCACCGGATAATTTCCAAACGGAAAGAAAGCCGCTGTGGATGGCTGTTGCGGATTGTTTTGCGCCACAAAAATCTGCCTATCTTGATAGCTGCCGGGACCGCCATTGCGTGAACCTACGGATGCCGGAAAAAACCCATTTCGTGTATCTTGAAAGCCCGATGGAATAAATCGTCCTTGAGCTTGGCCATAGAAAAAATTGTGATCTAAAAGGAAATACACAGAAAAAAATCTAATTAATCATCATCGTTCATTGTCGTTGTTATTATGTTATTAATTTTACAAACAGTTGAACAAAAGTTACATCGTGCGTAAGTAATACTTTTTTAATAGTCATCAGAATTTAATAATAATTAACACAAAATAACATGTTGTACCATTAAAATCGAACAAAGTAGTGGGCAGCAATGTTTCTCATTGAACGAAAAAAAAAATTATTAAATTTGTAACAAAAATTTTAACCTTCCATTAGACACTTTGTGCCACACGCGTTACTGCCGCATTCTTTGTACTTTTAATTTTTTTGAAAGTTTCTTTTGTGCAAATCTATAACAACGCAACAATAACTCAATGCGAGCAAGAAAAATAATTTTTTTTTCTTTATGAAAAGAAAAAAAAATCAAAATTCGAGCGGATGGAATTTGAAATGTGGGAATGGCTCTGAAAATTTACCGTGTCCAATTTATTCGCATTTAATATATTTTTTTCAGCTAACAACGAGGAACAACGTGGCGACAACTGCTGAGTCGACGACGACGCGGTGCTAAACTATGGGCGTGTATAATTGAACCGGAAGACTTGCTTAGGCATAAGGTACCGCGCTAAATGCATTACTAACGACATTGTTGCTTTGTTTCAAGCTGTTTCAACACAAAAATCGAACGGATCGTGCGTAATGTGAACTTGAAATTTTTTTCGGTCCAAAATTATTTAATTCACAAATTTATTTGGTTTTTGTGTGAGAAAATCAACAAAAAATAATACACGATTTTGTATGCGGCATATATGATGAGAAGAAAGTTGTTCAAAGAGAAAATGTTTGTTTTGTTGTTTCTATGATGAGCTTGTTTTGCTTCACTTTTTGCAACGATTACTTCATTTTATGTAGTTTATTTTATTGTAATTATTATCATTCATTGTTTTGAAGACTATTTATTTACTTACAATTTCTTCGCCAACCCACAATTATCTAATATTACAATAATAATAAATTTTTATATACATATTATTACAAAAATACGAAAAAAAAAGTTGATCGTGCGATGATTTTCTCTACTATCGAACACACAGACCATATATTGGGAAAGATATAGGATTACATAATTTGCATTTATTTATCGCAGTTGTGCTAATAAACAGTGTTGCCGTCCAAATGAACATGTTAAAGTGTCATATCATCCGAAACACATGCATGTTAAAGGCTAATTTACGATTTAATGCTCGTTGCAATAAATTCACACTACTTGAAAAAGGTTGTTGGTAACGCTTCTCTACGATGCGCACTCATAATGGAGATGCAGATGAAGATTATTTTTTATGATAATAATTAATGCTATTACTAGATTTTATGGCAAATGCCTTGCAGCGGAACGATGTCGTCTAAATCAATATTTCACTTCTTCTTCTTCGAAATTATGCAACGGTAAGAAAAAAAAAATGTTGCTATTCTTTAATTGCTTTTTAAATTATTAAAAAAAAAATTATAATAATTAATTGAGCAGCTATGCGGTTAGCGTGTGGTAAAACTAATTAATGATCCAGTCAAGTAATTTTATCTGAGATGACTTTTAATCAAATGCAATTGCGAGCGGTATGAGTGACAATTATAAATATGTCCCAGTTAGATCGAGAAATAAATTAGCTAAAGGCACTCCGGGGGCTTCGATTGCTCTATTAGTAATGCACGAGAACTGTCATTTAAGGTATGAAGTATTTAGATTTTTGCATAATATTAGAAAAGATTAACTACTTAGCTGTTAATCAAATGAAATATCTTTTTCTATTTTTAGGTTGATGCAATTGGAAAAGATGTTTCAAGTCTAACGCCGTTGAAAAGTTTTTGTTAGTATATGATAACTACAGTGAAAATTCTATCATAGGGCAACTCTGAGTTAGGGCATATTCTACTAAAAGCAACATTCTTTTGTGTTCCAAATAAGGCTTTCATAAAATGTGCCTTGCTGTTTATTTTGAACTATTTTCAATGTTAAAAAGTTGTCAAATTCTAAAATAGTTTAATTAAGGAAAAAAAGTTAAAATTTTTTTCATCATTTTAAATTTTTTGAGCTGTAAAAAATTTCCAAATTTTTTAATTTTTAAACTTACAAAAGTAAAAATTGGCCACTAAAAACTTAATATAAAAAAATTTTTATCAATCTAGTTTTGGGAAATTTTTTATTGGAAAAATGATAACAATTGCACAAAATTTCATATAAAAATGTTCCAAATTTTTATGTAATAACAGACATATTCAACACAAAAACATGAACAAAAAACGATTTGGAGAAATTTTTATATTTGACTTCTTAACAATTTGTATGCATTTGTGCGATTAATCCTTTTCGTCTATTCTTTCTATTGAAATAAAACTGGTATTTTTTAAAATTTTTTGAAAATCTCTCAATGTATCTTAAAATACTCGTCTTAAGGCATATTTTCTCATTCTTAACTCAATTTTGTCAAAAATGTCAGTTGTGCGATTTATCCTTTTCGCCCGGGATTTAATCTTGCATGACCGGTTAGGAAAGCAACTATGACTCTAATTTGAGTAATATTCATGTTAATCAGCTCTCTTGTTCTTGTCAAAGATCTGTTTGGTACAAAACTATTGACATGTTCTGACAGCCTCCTTTCTTCAAACTCCCAGTATCTTGTGGTTTCGTCTATGAGCCATTCAAAAATAGCACTCTTGGCTGTTTGTAATGCAATGCCTAAACACGGTTCTTCTTCTGAGATGCAAAAACTAAAACAAAATGTAACTTAATTTAATATTCTCTTTACCAAAGCAGGTATTGTATTGATACTAAACTTCTCTTCAGAGAACGCGCTTATCTATAGAGATTTCCTAAAAGATATGTTCTATTAGAGGACTATTATTAGGCGATGTCGAGATCTACCATATAAACTCAAAACTCTGCGTTATGAAATTTTCTATAAAAATAGTATCGGCTTAAATTATTCGGAAATATTTTGAAAATATAAATCAAAAACGTTTTTGGTATTCTTATATCTCTTTAAAACTTAAATTCTGTTAATAAATTTTTAATATATAATATTTCCTTTAAATTTAAGAAAATTTTTAATTAACATGAAACACTTTTCTAAATCGCATCTGCTTTAATTCAACAATTATTTTATTAACATATCAGTTGTAACTCACGTCCATTATTTACATAAATCATGTTTTCTATTTTATTGCAACTTTTACAAAGTAACGCGATTTGACGTCGATCGTCATCACATTTAAACTAAAAAGGGTGCAACAATGTAAATGGACTCGACAAAAAATAAACATTTTAATAAGTTTTCTGCTGCTTTTAAAGTCCGTTAGATTAATACAAATATGTTAGAAATTGAATTTTATTGATATTTTATTTTATTCATACAAAAACCACAAAGAAGAGGTTTTATTGAATGAATATTTTGTGTCACTTTTGCATGAAAAATGACAACAAAACTGCACCTTGACGAGAAAAAAAAGATGTTTGAATAAAAAATCCATGAATTATTATTAAATGTTAGTCAAACAAGTGTTTCAGTGGTGTTAATGTATTAATTTTTTAAAGCCATTATGTTTACACTTTGTTTGCTAAAACAGTTAATGGCTCAAAAAATAAATAATATTTCTCAAATTTATTGCATCTCAATAACAATTTTTTTTCTTCGTACTAAAGACGAATAAATTGTAATGAAATTCAATTAAACAAATGAAAAATTTATTCTCATCTGATTGTATAATACCGTCTTTTTTTTCGCATCCACACTCAGCTCTATTTTTATTATTAAAATTATTTTGTGAAAAAAAAGCAAAAGTTTTGACCTCAATCGTATCGTATGTCTGTGGATTGGAAGTGTAGATAGAGCAAAGTTGAGTGCAGAGATATGTGCAAATACATCGTTTTTGTATGTAAAATCACCTTTTTGATGTTTCTCATGATAGACTGTGCTCTTGATATTATTGTCTTATTCACGCAGACAAACAACAAGTGTCTACAGGTAAACCATACAGAGATTTTGACATCATCTGCTACATTGTTAATATTAACATTAATAATAATATAATAACAATCACTTGACTTTTGAAACATTCTATTCTACAATTTCAATTATTATTTTATTTTTTTTTGTAGTTTTATAATTTTAAATTCATTATATAAATTATTATGTGTTACAAACTCCAAGCCCAGTTTTTGTCTTGTTGAGTGTGCATTCATTTGTTTTTTTTTCTTGGCTTGGCTCTGTGCGCCTTACATTATTGTTGCTGCAATATGTTTTTTTTTACAGAGCATACATAATTTGAATACAATTGTTTTGGTATTAGGATGACGACTGTCAACTAGTTTTTTTTTTTTGAAACACAAATTGAATGCAAATGGTGTTCTAGTTGCAAAAGTCAACAGGTTAGAGACAAATTGGTACATTTAGCCATCCATGTGATGAGTGAGGGTTATTTTGCATATTTCAGGGTTGAGAATTAATGAAGGTTTTGGCATTATAATAACAATGTTGCAACTTTACTCTCACGGGACTCATTTGAGCCCTTGGAAGTTATTGTGTTCCTCATAATGGTAAAATAACATAATTAATGCAAGAAATCGCTGCTAGCTACTGAACAGTAGTAGTTACTTCCAATTTATGTTTTGTCTATACATGATGATTATATTCAATTAAGTACAATGTGATTACTTATTTTTAAACTTTTGTAATAAACGGAAAACAATATCGATTTAAAAGTAAATGTGGAAGCTGTTCGTGCAATGCCTTTTATCGTAATGACACGTACAGTACGATTTGTTGACGTGATCATCATCATTTTCATACAAATGATATAGTGTTCTCTCGTATCAGCAGGGACGGAAATGAGAGTCAAATAATCATACTTTTGATTTGTTTCTGAGGATAGGTCTTTGAATAACTTTAAAGGATGAAAATATTGTACTTTCAACTTTTTTGGTAAGAAACTTTTAAATCTCATAGAAATAAAAACCTTTTTAAAGCTCTGGAAAATGACATTCAGGGTTGCCAAAAATATCAAAATCATTTTTCTCTTAACAAATTTCTGATGCAATTTTTGTTTTTTATTCATAATT
The DNA here is from genome assembly GCF_036172545.1 of Culicoides brevitarsis. Lineage (NCBI taxonomy): Eukaryota > Metazoa > Arthropoda > Insecta > Diptera > Ceratopogonidae > Culicoides > Culicoides brevitarsis. Next base: position 35,973,278 of record NC_087085.1, on the reverse strand, counting down.
TGAAAAAATTAATTAAAAAAAATATTTTGCATCAAAATATATTCATATTAGAGAAAATATAGATGATTTTTGAAATTATTGGCAACCCTGTATACAAAAATTTCAGGATTCTCAGTTTAAAATTTAAAGCAATTTAATAGATTTTAACATAAATCCCATATTCTGTGGAATTTTGATGATCTTTTTCAATTTTTAAATTCTTGCAAAGATCATAATAACCACAGCGCCCTCTATAGATCCATCCCTGTCATATCATGTGTCGTCTATAACATATTCAATTTAAATGCAATTTGCATAATAATGGTAATAATCATGTAAAGACGTTTAAATCAGTTACCCACATGTAGAATTAAAAGTGCAGATAATCTCAAAAAGGAAGATGTTAACAACTTAACGCAAGTTACAAGTTAATAACATACGAACTTCATTGGTACTCTGGAGAATGTCAAAGAGTAAGTTGTCAGGTACTCGTTGAACAATAATAATAATAATTTAAATGTTTTTATTCACTGCTGAGATGATAAAAGTCCATTCATACTAAATTAGTTATCTTTATGCAACGATCTTATGGAAAGGTCACGTACATAGTACAACAACAAAAAATCGCATCTTGAGGAAAAAAATACAAATGCACGTGGCAACTTTTTTTTCTTTATTGTAGATTTGCATGTTCCTCGTAGTTTCTTTCTTTTTTTGTTGTTGTTCAAAAGGTGATACCTGTCAAACAGGAGGCATTCAATTTAATAACATCAAGACTAGATATGAGACTACGAGTAACGACAATTGTAGTTCTTTTTTCAAGTCAATCAATTTCCTGTGATCGACATTTCGTTTGATGGTTCGTTCAAAGGAATGCAGATTTAGCAACTTTTAAACGTTTCAAGGTTGAGTGTGTCAATCGATTGACGAAAAGGTGCAAAAAGTTATAAAATATGTATGGGGATGATATTCAAAACTAGTCTCATACGCATTAAAAGTCACAGCTACAGGTTGAAGTAATAAAAAAAATCGTAAGCGACAAAGGTGTATGTTAATGAGATCTTTGTCTGAACAATGTTCTAGGAATACATTTTTTTTTACTTAAATGTACATATTTCGTAATTAATCAGATCATCCTTTTAATTTATTTATTATTTTTATAGATCTTCTGATTAACTTGGCGACCTTGACTTTCAAATTTGAATAAAAGTTTCTATATTGCTTAAGATTCTTTTTATGAGAAAAAATAAATTTAAAGTATTTATAAAAAGAAAACAAGGTCGTTTTTTGATATTTTTTTATAACCAAGTTTTTTTCCGGTTTCGCTGCCATTTTTGTGATCTTTTTTAACTTTTATTATATTAATTTTAAGTTTTTTTAGTAAAACATCCGAAAACGACTTAAATTTGCAGATAAATTGCCAGACACGGCTTTGATTGAACGAAAGACTTAAACGTCATCCAATCTGGGGGGCAATGAACATAGGCGAGGAACCTCGAAAATAAAAACTAGTTTTAATTAATTACATTTAAAATATATACGTGAAGCATCAACGAAGAGAAAAAGAACGCACAAAAACGCCTTTTACTTTGTTGTTGTTGATTAATCCTAAGTTTTTTTTTGTCAGATTCACCTGTCATTAATCGCGAGTGCCGCTGCGTAACCTTCGCTCAATATTATTTTTTGCTTCCTTTCACACGATAGACTGTTTCTAAGAAGATGATCCGAAAGTGTGGCGCTAATACCTCAGGATTAAATGAATTTTTAATGGGAAGTGAAGGAAGTACAGACGGGACAAATCATTTCTTTATTATAAAGAAATAAAAATATTTAATGTTCATAATAAAAATTCTTGCATTCTTAAAAGCATTAATAACATGAATTATGTGGCACAAAGACGACCTTGAACAACGGATCTTCTTCTTTTATTGCTATATTTTTTTATTATTTTAGTGTAGGCAAAAGAATGTCGATTCATTCGTTTTGACATTTCATCCCGTGTTGCCAATTGCAGTGTGAAAAATTAAAGTTTCGCAGCTCGTGAAATTAGCGAATAAACATAAATTATTTTTTTTTTCAAATTCATTCATTCTTTCTGTTGTACTTATTTCAATGTTAATTCAATTTTTTGTAAGTATTTCAATTTTATAAAAGATTTCATAATTTTTTTTAATATATTTTTTAAATTTTCAGAAAGAACTCCAGATGAAGTAAGATATGGTAGTACGTAGTCGTGCAAAGTATAAGCCAGACTTATTTCAGAATTTTAAAAAATTAGTACAAACAGCTTCGAATGATGTTAACTATAACATGATAATAAGAATTGCAACTTTAAAAATATGAAAGAGAAGAAATTTGGAAAAACCGCATGGATCTCATTCCGCAGATATGAGGATGAAATAGTAGACAAGTCCATTGGAAATACTGCAAGTTAATATGTCATGCCAAGTCTTCCAACATTATATCAAATACAGAAGTAAGCTAATATATCAAAAAGAAGAAGTAAGGCAGACGGTCAGAATTATTTCTGGTTCTGTGATCAGTTAGCAATACTTAAACTTTGTGTTCATATAATAAGCACAGGAAAATTTAAACATATCATCAAAATATATGAAAAGGAGTAAGATTTAAATTTTGATGAATTTTGATGAACGAGTGAATTTTGATGAAAATATAGCATTGAAAAAAAGAAAAATCAAAGAAGAAGATCATTTATCAATCTTCAACTGCAAAAAAAAATGAAAATTCTTATAATGAGAAACATCGCAGAAATTTTCAGTTGCGAGACACAAATTTTTCACAATTCCGAATGTATGTCTCCTCATATACCATTATCATTAATTCCTTTTCTACCACCTCCCTGGTTTTATTCCAAACATTTATCGTTGTCATCGCGTCTTCTTTTTGCACGCACCTCATACCCATCATGTTTGCGTGATATTTTTAGAACATACACACTCGATGGCTATTAATATTCTACATAAATTATAGAGCAGCTCACAAAACTAGACATACAACTTTCAATTTCGTTTGATTTGTCTTCTTTGCGCTTCTTGTATTTCTTTATTATTATTATTTTTTTTTTTCAAACTACAATCACGAACTGGATGTTTCTCTTTGTACCGTTCGATATATTCGTGTTTTTATCTCATTTAGTTATGAATAGAAATATTAATGTATGTTTGATGTCACAGTTAGGGGTCAAGATATTTTTTTTTTTTTGATACAAAAGAATAAAAGAAAAAAAAATATGACGGTTTCTATGCAAAAACAAAATGACGATAACGTTGACGACACTTCGAACTCTTTTGAAAGGTCACGATCAATTTGCAAGTTTTTTTTTTATATTCAGTCAATGGCAATTAATATGAGCGATGCGCCAACTAATGGACGATGACTTAAACTTTGTAAATTTGATAGGATGTAAGGATGGGCATTTTGATGACTTTATTGTAAATAATTTGAATTTTTTTTTCAAAGGTCATATTTGTTGAAGAGTCACCACAAAATTATTATAATTTATGAATAATTCTGGATTTTCTGTAAAATCTCAAATTCCAACTCAATACATTAAGAGTTTCTGTCGTCATAAATTTCGTAAAAAAAAATATGTCAGTAGTGATGTCATTATAAGAACTGACGCAATAGAAAAAAATTAATAAATAATTCTAAGGTCTATTTATTAAATCAATCAATGCGCAGTCTCATAAATTTTTCGCAAAGGTCTGACTAAAATATAACAAGCTTCAGACAATGACAATTGTTTTTTCATTTAAATATTTTTTTTTGTTGTAAATTCATAAGAAATGCAATAAAAAAATTTTTTGCACAATAATAATAGAAAACATGATATTTTATTGATACAGATCCGATTGATTAAACATAATGACAATGCGAGAGTTACGCTCTGGCTTGTTAAAATATCAAACGTAACGCAGAAAAACGCGAAAATCCTTCAAATTACAATTGTAATTGTTAGGCCAAAGTGGCTAAATGAATTAAAGGAGAGAGATATTAATCTGGATTTCTACCAATTATAATGTTCGATACAAATATGTGGCGATTGTTCATATTATTATTATTATTTTAACATGTCATTGAAATTTTCATTGATTTTAATGACTTTGAATAATTTGCATGTTCAATATTTTAGAAAATTTTTTCGTGTATAATGTGTAGATAAATTATAACAGGAAACTTCAATGTTACTGGACTAACGCCAAAAAATAATTATTGCGAAAGTCGTCGGATCTGACACTTGAAGCCTTGTGCCCATTACTGAAAACACATAAAAATATCAATTTTACTCTTTTTTTCATATTCAATCAAATCAAAAGCTAAATCGTGCCAGCTTTGTTCCAACACTTCTAAATTACAGCCTGCGATGCATTGCGAAATCCCAACAATTATTCAAACTTCGTTCGGAGAGAACGTGCGCTCGATTCTACTGCATATATTTTATTATAGAATATGGCTTACTTTTTGTTTCCATTTAAAATATTGCTTTTAAATTGTAACTCTGTCGTTAGTCTATAATTTTTCAAAAAAATCAATTCAATCAAGCTAAACCTGCATTATTATTAGAGGCATATATTTTCCACTAAAAATTTTATATTTTCTGCATTATTTTTATTTATTTATTATTGTTATTATTTTTTTGCAGTCGGTATATAGCTAACCATGTGTGCCAGCTGTAGAAAAACTTGGCGTTAAGGAATTCGAAACTTTTGTTCATATTACGTATTTATTGATTTCTAAGTCGATGACACGAGACGAGGCTCCATATAGAGAAGTAGTTTACTACCGAGCGATATTATTATTAGAACGTAAAATTTTTATTACACGTTCAGATTAATGTACGACAATTTGTTGATTAATTTGTTCATTAGTGGCGTTCACTACTTTGTTGAGAGTTTATTAACATCCCACTCGAGCACAGTATGAGTAGTGTGATCCGTTCTAAGATATTGGAGACACCTCCTGCGAGTCATTATGATTATTAATGCGATAATTTGCTGTACATGAGAATCCGTGGCGAGCGCTCCCTGTTTAGAAATTCAGAAATCAATAAAGATTTTGTTTTCTTTGGAATTCTGTTGAATAAATTATGTCATCGTTCTTTGTTGGGGATTTGCGGATATTTATTGGTAAGTATATAAAATTAATTTTAAATCTATTCCAATTAATTCAAACCAAGCAATAAAATATTTAATCCAAACCAAGCATATAAACTTAACAAAACCCGAGTTTTTGGTCAAAAAATGATTTAAAAAATTTCAAAAATCCACGACAAAAATTTTGCCCTGTAATAGCATCATATTTCATATTTACCACTCAATACCAGAAAACTATTACCAAGAATGACAATGCCAAATAAGAATTCTATCGATGTAATTAGACGTGGGAGCTCCGTTTCTTACTTTACAAATTAACATTAATTTCGATAATTTTTTTATGTAAATTGTAATAAAATTCACAATAACTTTAATGGCAATAATCAAGAAGTATCAGATCCGTTAAATGATGTCATGTCATCTCATTTCGCGCACGCCTTTAATTATATCATCTTACAAGAATGATTCAGATGTATTTTCTTATGTCATAAATAACCTTACTCCAACAATAAAAACAACAAAATAATAATGATAATTGATTTTTTTCTCAACGTTTAATTGCTCATTATTTTAAGAGAAGCACAAAAAATTGTTTGTCTGAAAATCTTGGAAGGAAAAAAAACGCAAATTAAGTGATCTTCACTTTTAATAATAACAAAAGTATTATTAAGAAGACAAAAAACTTTGATGAGCCTTAAATATATGCAAATTGATACAAATTACTTTATTTATTATTTTTTTATATATATATTATACCGTAACATTATTCTGTCACTTCCTAAAGCACAAAAGATCTTGAAAGACGTCACGATAATTTTACATCCTGTATGTATGTTAAATTAAGTGTGAATCAATGTTCGAAGAATCCTTTATTCAATATCAAAATTATTCATAAAGTGTATCATAACATATTTTTTTTTATTAATTTATATATCATAAATTCCGTACAAGACAACATGATATATTTTTTTATATTTCTTAGGCAAATGAACGACCTTGTTGATACCTTTACGTATAAGCTACACAATTATAACTTGGTATGAAAAAAAAAATATTTCAACATATAATTGCCTGAAAACAAAAGCAACAACATATCGTATGTCTGTGAATGCAAAAATATTTTTATTTATTTTTTGTGCATAAATGTTAACCATATCGGTATGTTTATATTTTTTTCGTTTATGTATAATAATGAAATGTGTAGCAACTTGTAGAGTGTAGGAATTAATGAGTTTAAAAACACTAATATACATATCGGGTTTTGTTAAAAGACTCGACGACAAAACCAGATATTTTTACGTGTGTAATGTAGTAAAGTTGTTAGAAGCTGTTGCATTGTAACAACCCGAAATAATACTACTTAGGTACACAATATAATATAATAATAAAAGGTAATGAATGTTGTGTGGTATTTTTTAATAATAAAATAACGAAATTCTGTTTCTTTGATACAAAACCAAGCGAAAGATTAAACAAAAGGATCTGAACATTGTTGCAAGTCTTTGTACTTGTTGTAAGTTTAATATAATAATAGAGGTGTCAAAAAGCACGAAACATCATAATATTTATAAAATACCTAATATAATACAATAAATTGGCTTTTACACAAATATTTATGAAAATATGTCAAAAGCATGTTTTTGTATACTTATTAAAATATCATGGAACAAAGAAATAGTCTAGCCACTAAATTGCTGGCTAGTTGGTCTCATCATCTATCCTGTTTCTGAGTATTTATTCTGTAAATTACATTCCATGTCGACCATAAAGTAATGTCAAGTAATGTAATGTCTTTATTCTTGCTAACAATTTTTCTTTTAAAGTTCGTATAAAGATAAATCTTTTGTGTAATAATAGAGCTCTTAACACAATTTTCTCATATTTGGCGCGCTTTACTATTTTAGGCTGATACAATTGAGAATTTTATTACAAGTTTAGTTCTTATATACTTTTTGAAAATTTTGAATTAGCATAAGGCGATTCTCAAATTTTTAACGAATTTTTTTGAATTAGTTAAAATTTAAATTTTAACATTATTTTATTTCAGAAAATTTTTGATTTGATAAAAATTAACTTTTCTCGGTTTATAAATTACAAATTTTATGGGAAAGCTTTTGTTATCTTCAAAAAAAAATTTCTGAAGAAAAATCTTGTAAAATGGAAACATTTTAAAAACTTTTATAAACCTTATAGTTTTTTTTTAATAGAGACACACTATCATTATCCATATAATTGAAAGTGAAATATGTAGCAAGCAGCTAGCGAGTAAGTAACGACTAAATATAGTGCGATCATTATCTTTTATTTTACAAAATGGGCGTAGTTGAATAATTTGTGCAAGATGTATTTATTGACATGTTTAGCTAGATGATCACTTTTTGATCTGCGAGAACAAGAGCAAATTTCCTACTCCTACGAGTGACTAAAGTGAAACGTATAATTTTGGTCCCTTCTTATTACAAGAAGTCTCTCTTTATAAAATTATACTAAAAAAAAAACAAAGAGATAGTTGTATATTTAAAGTGTCGTTTATATCTTATCCACATGTACTTATATTTAGATTAACAAGAGGGTGTCGGCTCTATAAATTTACTGTGAAGGAAGAGAATTTACATGTCAAATGACCAATCCTTATAAATTAACACAAAAGGCTCTCTTGTTATAAAAAATGTGTGTTGGAAAAGATAATTATTATATTTGCACAAAAAATGCATTATTTATTTATTTTTTAACTGGTTATTTAAATTGTCATGAAAAGAAGTTCTTTCTGTTATTTTCCACTCGATGACAAAAAAGGAAAGATATCAAGATTTAATTTGTGCAAAATCATTTAGAATTTTATTTACTTTTTTGAATAAATCTCAAGTCAGTAGGATGCTATGCAGGCACTGTTTAATTGACAAATAACGGATTAAAAGTTGCGCCATAATGATAAATATCAATTTTCTTTGTCATCCTACTCGTTAATAAAATAAAAAGAGAAGATGCACGCTTTTAATTTGTTTTGTCCAAACATTTTTTTATTTTTTATTTACAAGTATGGGTACTTCACGAGTAACTTAATTCACGAAGATGAAAAAAAATACAAATAAAGAATATTCTTTGCATGCGTAAAAAAGATTTTTGAAAAATTAAAAGGAATAAAAAATAAATCAAACATTAAATTGAATTATAAGATAAAACGAACTAAAAAGTATAAAACAAGAAATTATTAAAATATTTTTTTACTAACTGTTTTTTTCAATTTTATTAAAAATAAATTATTAAAGTAAGGAATAAAAATAATAAAATAATTTAAAATTAAATTTATCAATATTTCAAAATAAATAAAATTACCCTTATTAAAATATAAATTAATTTTATAAAGATTAAATTTTATTTAGAAATTTTATAAAAATTAAATTTTATTTATTTTTTAATCTTAGATTTTTTGAAATAAAAATTTCTTTATTTAATTTATTTTTCTTAAAAAATAAAATTTATTTTAATAACTTTTTAATAATTTTTTTTTTCAAAAATTTTTGAAATTTCATGATATTTCAAGAAATGTTAAAAATTATAAGAGATATTGCAAACTTTTACTGAATTCTGACAGTCAAAACAATAAAAAATTTATAACAAAATAAAAAAGAAAGAACTTTTGTTAAGAAGAATGATAAAAAAAAACGAACTAAAAAAGTGTAACGATGACTCGATTACATTAACGTACTAAGCATTTTTCGATATTCTCAAGTTTGCACGCACAATGAGTATCCGGTTCAACTTATTTCGCATTGCGAAAACTTGAAATCAAGCCACTGACTGGTAGACGTTTGCAAAGGTGAACTGCATTGATTTTATTTTATTTTTTTTTGCTCCATTGCAATTTGTACAATAAAACTTTTAAACCAGTCCAACTGTAGATGACAAACTGTAATGCCATTTAACCATTTTATGATGCGACTAGTTTTTAGTGTTAATGATTTAATATAAAAATGTAGAATAATGAAGATGATGAGGCACAAAAGACCTTGAGAGGCAGAGCAATTATCATCAGTAGGCATCGTACTGACCTTAAAAAGTGAAATACATTTTGCGAAAAATTAGTCGCACTCTTTTTATTATTTAATTAATTTGCCTCTACGAGAGATCTGGAAGATTTTTGTATTTGTAGACGACATGAAAAAATAAACGCATCACGATGATAATGCTTAATCCGCAAGTTGCGGTGTGTTTGTGTGTCTGTGGAAATTGCAACACTAAATCAACCTGACGATCAAGATAACTTGATAGACATGCATTAACATCTATGGCTACTTGAACGTGTATAGGAAATTTCCAGACAAATCCGATGTTTACAAATAAGAAATGTATGTTTGTTTAATGATGATGATCTTCAATATTTTTTTTAAGCTTTATGGCGATGATGATTAGATGCCCCAGTGAAGAGTCGTTTCTCACAGTCGCTCTCATTAAATAAATGTAAACTGATACGAATCTAATTGATTCACATAAATTGCACTTCGAAATGATATGCAATTTTTAACCTTTTGCCGAGTCAAGTAGAAAAACAATCTAGAAGATAGAATGTGTGGTCTTTAAAGTACTCTTCGCCATCATCGCGCTACAAAAATAATTGATTTCACAATCATTTATACAAGTTATCTTTAAAACCTTATTTGTCATTGTCGCTTTAAAAGCCCATAAATATCCTTATTTGTATTCTGAAGCAGTGAAATGACGTGTCGTCGAGCATCGGACATCGAGTAAAAGGTAAAAAAGGTATAAATCACCCTTTGACCTCGACACACGTTTAAAATTGATTTCTTTATTGATGATGTGACGCGAGAATTTCGCCTGAATGTGATGTGCGTGGATTCATTTCATTTGCGAAAAAATGTGGCATTGAGGGATTCCGATGATGACTACTTACGAACTTTTGATTATTAAATTTTATTCGTTTCGAAGACCTTCGAATGTTTTTTATTGGATTTTCCAATTATTCATTGCTTTCTGATCTAATTTTGTGTGACTGATGAACTGTTGCTTACCTATAATGAAAAAAAAATGAAAATTATTAAAAATTTGTTTTTTTTTTAATTTTAATTAAAATTAATTTTAATATTTAAAGATATTTTTTAAATAATTTTTCTTTTCATTGATCAATTATTTTTTTTTAATTTTTTACAAATCTATCATTTTTTAAATTATTTCAATTTAATTTTTAATTTTTTAATTTTTTTTTTAAATAAAAATCATATTTATTAGGTATAAAATTATTTTTTTTATTTTTAATTATTTATTTTTTAATGATTTTTTTTTATTTTTTAATAATTATTTTTTTTCAAAATTTTTTAATTATTTATATTTTTAATATTATTAATTTTTTTAAAAATTTTCTTCGTAAATTAATTCATAAAAAATATTAAATTTCGCAGTTCCGTCTATAAAAAAATAAACTGCGACAATTTTCTTATCTTATCTTAAACAAAGTATCAATTTCGTTCGACATTAAATTACATCGCTACGAGGGATTGTAAAATAATCAACTATAAAACGTCCCTAGAAGAGTTTAATTTTATTGCATCTATGATTCCGTCATATGCGTTTTTAACAAAAGTGCGTGATATTTCTGGTATGCAAGAATTTATCCTTGACATCGACGTAAAAATCGCACGTAAGCACGCAAAAACGCAAATAAATAATTTTACATGATTTTTCTGTAAAAATTTATTTTTTTTTATTTCTTTAAAGCTATGAATAATCTTAACTTTTTTTTAACAAGGGAAAACCGTGATGAATAGAATTATCTCCAAATTCGATACGGATTTTGTGACGTGAGTAAATTGAAAAAAAAATCATAGTTCATGGATGGTAAAAATTCACTGTCATACGTTGAAAAAAAATAAAATAAATAAATTTTCGACCACAAGTTACATGATGTCATGGTAAAAAAATTGAAACAAGCCATATCGATTCAAACGATCATTAAAAATGCATGAATTGAAAACAAAGTACCGAGAGAGAAAAAAAAACAATCAACAGGAAAGTTTATTATTATAATGGACATGGTATGGACAAAAAAGTGAGTGCAAATAAGTGCACGTCGTCGACGTCGTCGCAGTTCATCAGTTATGGTAAAGATGAAGGAAAAAAATGTGTCTTTAAAGAGCCGAAATACCTAAATATGTATAAAAAATTAATTTCAATATTTTGACTGTGGTATGTTATTTACGGCCTGTATATGTTGGAACAATAATCAATATTCATTAAAATGCGTGCTTTTTCTCGTAATTTAACATTGAAAAAAACGCTGATTGATTTTTGTTCATCGCCGTGTCTTTTTTTTTTTTGCTGTTTTACATAAAAAATTGAGGTAATTACAGTGTGGATTATGTTTTTGTTTTATTTTTTTCAGGTTAATCATACGCTAATTCAATGATAAACATCGCAGATCGGGAAATAATGATACAAAATAAAGTATTAATTGAAAAAACATCAACAACATCCCTTTTACGTGTCTCGATATACATCTCATAAGTTACACCGTAAGTATCAGGAAATATCTTTAAGGCAAACATATTTAAGTGGAGTAATTTTAGCCATTTATACAAGTCCTCCTCGCTACCAGCGGATTTCACATCGCCGCGCGAATTACTGTCGAAACGAACGCGCAGTACAACTTAATTCGCCCGAAAATTTCAGTTACACATTTGCGCGAATGTAATTGTAATAAATTCAAGAATTCAAACAAAAACTGAGACGAAACGTACAATCAGATATAATTAAAACTAATGGAGCACCATCAATTTTGGCAACACACAATTTCTGCTGAATGTCGGAATTCGTGTGTTATTAATTGCATTTCTTCACTGTGTAGCTGGACACGTTTTTTTTTTTTGCTTTTCGTTTGGCTTCTTCACGAGTATTTTACTACCGCCAGCATGCCTACTTGAAAGTTGAAGAAACACAAAATATATTATGAGAAGACAATGGTTTCAGCATAACAAGTGCCGCCAGCCACTATTTATTTTAACATAACACACTCAAATTCGACGCTTCCTTGTTTTGATTAATAATTTTCAAAAGTGGTCCATAACTCAAGTGCGGGGAGTCATAAATTATGATATGCGAGATTTTTTTTGTTTGTGGATATTGTGAAAAGTTGGAGTTTCGCAATTAAAAAATTTATGAGAAAAATAGTTTTCATATTGGTAAGTAAAATATATAAATTTGTGAAATATTCTATAATTTTAAGTTTTAAGTTCATAAAATTATCAAATTAATGCCTCACGATTTAAAATCTATCAAAGTCACAGCTTAAACTTTCAGTAAAAGGTTCTTTCAGGTATGTAAGATTTTACTTTCTTTTTATCTAAAAAAATAATTTGCCTATTCTTTACTTTTTCAGAAAAGCCAAAGTATATAAAACAATCAAATGAGCATATTTTTCAAAGAAAAGTTGAGAATTGTACGCTAAATAATATAGTAAGAGAAAATAAGACATACGAAATTACTAACTTTTGACAATCTTGTGATAGAAAAGACAGAACTATGTCAAACATTATCTCGCACTCTAATGAGTGTAAAACAACGTGTAATTTTTATTGTATTGTTGACAATTTATAAGATAAGGAATGGCTTGCTACCGCAGTACCTGAACGATTTTTTCACGACTGTAAACGAAGCGCAACTTTATTCCCTCCGAAATAAAAACGACTTGCGCCCTCCATCTTTACGAAATGCAGCAACGCAAAACTCGCTAATATACAAAGGGACATTGCTCTTTAATGAAATGGCAAGAAAAGTGAAAACTGATACTGAAATTAGTGAATTTAAGAAAGAGCTAGAAAGATATATAAAAAGTGATATTGATGCATGAAAAACAAAAAAAAAGTGACACAGTGACTAAGCTAGAAAAATTATCAACTGACCCAAATCATCACAAGATGAAAACCAGCACAATAACAACAACAACAACCAACAGAGTTCATTCAGATTTTTTTTTTTATGGCAAATTTTCAAAATTTCAATTTATAAAATTTTTAAATCTTATGAGTCGCAAAGTTTTTCTAATCTGCGAGACTTAAACTTGTCACAAAAAATGTCGACGCTTCACAGTCGCACAAAAAAAAAATCTTTACACGTCTACCTCTTTGCTAACTTTTTTATTGCTGCTTTTGTTTTTAAAACGGCACGCAGAACAATAATAACAGCAACAATGATGATGATATTATATACATAAGAACAAAAAAAAACTGAATTCTTTCACTTTAGGGTTCTTTGCACTTCTTTTTTTTATCATTTATATTCTGGAGTTTTTTTCCATTCTTTCTTTTATTTTTATTTCAAACCTTGTTTGTTCACAAAGGACTCAAAATTGTTGGTATCTGATTTACACGGACGCCAATGGCAATGCATGCCCGCGCCATTTAATACATTTTATTAAAAAAAAACTTTTTTTTTTTTTGCTTTATTTACATGTCATGTTCAATTCAATGTGCAAATTTTTTTATGAGACTCATTAAATTTAACATCTTTGATAATTTATCATGTATGCCAAGAGATTTGCATGCGCAGGAACAGGTCAGTTGGATATCTTTATAAAAATATATATAACTTTCAAAGTTTGCCACAAACTGTCGTTCTTTACAACAAAAAAAAAGTTCTTTAATTATGTGATGTAATTCTTTCCGTTTTTTGTGCATGTCTTGAGAGTTTAGTAAAGCAAGTGAGGATTGAGATAAAGAGATTAAAAGTAAAAAAAAATTATACAAAAGTATTCATAAAGCTGCCGATCGGCAGGGAGTTACACAATCGAACATAAATTCTGTATCACTTAATAATATAGTGATTATTGCATGTAAAGCATAATAACTTTTGTATTGTGACGGAATGAAATGCAATTAGTTTATTACATCGAGATTTTTTTTCTCACAGGATGCAAAATTCTTTCGCGTTGAATTTCATCGCGCTTACTTGAAAGAAAAATTTCTTTACATTTTTTCAAGAAGATTATCTTCAGAAAAAAAAATTATTGATGACATTTAAATTTAATGTCAAATCATCAATATTATTTTCTTTTCTTTTTAAATTCAAATTTACTTGTTCAAGTCATAAAACTTGCAAAAATTATTCAAAAATAATTTTTTTTTTCCTGAACGTGAAACCACATAAAAAACAAACCAGTAGCACTCATTTTAGGCAAGTCAGGCATCGAAACGTGTGTGAACGTAACAAGAGACGCCTGTTAATAATAACGATGCTTATATGGTTCGAGCTTTCATGCATCAATAATCTCATCATGGTATGAACAATAAAAAAAATTATGAAAAAAAAAATCGGTTCAGCAAAAATCGTTTCCTGCACTTCTTTATATGGCACTAATACGGTTAGTAGTAGTAATGATGATGATGATGATTTTTTTCAATATTTTTATTGAAATCCTTTTTCAAGTTGAACAATAAACTCTTAATGTGAGACAATTCATGATGATGAACATGTCATCTCTTGAAAGATGTTCTTTATAGATTTTTTATTGCGATTTTGATTGTTTTCCCGTTACTTCTTCGGGTTCAATCAGTCAGTGTCAGAACAATAAATAAATTTAATTTAGTGGGTTGTTCTTTAAAAAAATTGCCTTTTCATAGCAATCTGAGTTTTTTGTGTCATTTCATCGATTTTAATTAAAATTTTTTTAAAGAGTTAAAATTTGCACGAAAATGTGTGGAAACGCAAGATTAATGTGCGATTCCTTTAATAATGATTTAAATAAATTTGAAGGAAAATTTTGTCCAAATTATTTGAAAAACACGTCTTATAAATCACGGACCTGGAGTTGTCCGTTGTGTGATGATTCGAGTAATAATTATGAAAGTAATGAATTTTCTGATCAAAATGAAAAATCTCAGGTGAATTTTTTTCTAATTTTATTTGGAAAAATTATTTTATTGAAATTTTTTTTTGAAGTTTTATGACAACTCAAGTTCAAGTTTTACTGAAATTTATCAAAATTGGAAGAATGTTTCCAAAGATGAGTCTAATATTGGAGATTGGAACAGGAAAAAATTTCAAGAAAAGACAAAATTATTGAAAAAAGTTGATAAAGCAAGAGAGCGATACTCAACAGACGATGATGTTTTTATGAATTCGGATCTCAAGAGGTCAAAATTATTAAATTCCATCAAAAAACGTGGAAATCTTGGATCTAAATTGAGTCAACGAGACAAAAATTTTGAAAAATCTTCAAAATATGGTAAAAAAGGAAAAATTTCACGTTCTAAAAACAAATTTAGGCTTTCAACTGGCAGTAGTCGTTCAAAAAATTCAAGCTTTGAAGGTCGTCGTTCAACGTCAAAACCTTTAAAAGGCAAATTTCGATCTTCTTTGGTCAAAACTAAGGCTAAAACTGCTCCAAGTAGCGTAAAAACTCGTTATTCATACTCTTTTGGCAAACAAACCCCTGTCACTCGTCACCATTTTGACTGCGCCCAACCTCATGGATTAGTCCCGAAAAAAATGGGATGGCTTTGGAACGTTCCAACGTTGGGCATCGATCGTTGTCGCTGCGGATGGAAACCCGGCGCCGTCACAAAATCCATTAAACGTCTCATGATGCACTTTTTAGTGAATTACCCTTGTGACACGTTACCCGAAGTCAAAGATCCAAAAGTCAAAAAACCACCTTGTAACGTCAAATCCTGTCCTTGCACGCCATCTTTACAAGTCAAACGTGAAAAGGACAAATATTTCCTCTGCTTTAACCCACAAAAAGCCTCTTCTCGTCCCGTGAAAATTGAAATTGAAAAGACCATGGAGCAGAAAAAGCTCGATTATTGCATCGAATGTCTTCGAAAGAGGGGATTTTGTCAATGCACGTGCGGAAGAGAGGCTTGTAAATGTCGCACGAGACAAGAAAATGAAGATTTGAAGAGGGAAATGTTGAGACTTTCGAAGGAAGTTGGTTTGAAATGCCCGATGACGATGCGAGATTTTAAATATGACGTCGAGGATGATAAAGATGAGAACCTTTTCTTGGAATTTACGCCTCCAAGCGGGCCTGTGACGAAATCAGAGGTTCGTAATTCGACTCAGGCTACAGAAACTCAATACCTGAAGGATGATTTTATGATTGGAGAAAAAAATTCTAAAGAAAAAAATTCTCCGAGAGCTTCGAAATTGAGCTCAGAGGCAGCTAAAAAAAGTTCAAAAGTACCAAAAAAGGAACAAATCAAAAAGAAATCAAAATAAATAAATTTTTAATAATTTTTTTTTCTTGAAAGAAGCGCAATAAATGGGCGTTTTGCAGCTTCCTCAATCAATTAAAAAAGATGCTTAATGTAATTTTTAATAAACCTGAGTAAATTTTTTTTTCATGTGAAATGATGATCTCAGCGTTGTAAAAAAAGATTACAATAAAAAAAGCAATAATCGTAACGCAAGAATTTATGGAGCCTTCTTCTTTTAAATTCTTTACGTTTTTACGACAAATATTCCCTTTTTATATATTTTTTTAGAAGAAAGAACGCACGAACACAGACAGGCACGTCCATTCAAATTACCCATTTTTTACCAAAAATTAATTGTTAACTGCGCGATTCTGACACGGGCCCGTTATTATTACATTATAACATTAAGTTACGTAAACTTCGCATGTGCGATCACGTTATGTATCTTCCTTTAAATAACACCAGAAACATTTTGTGAAAAAAAAATTGCATTTTTGTTGGCACACAATTAAAAGGAGCAATGGGTGCACTTCTTGTGTGTCATGTCAGTTAACTGTTCTTTCGATTTTTTTTTTATTTTTTTTGTCTGAAAGAATTTTCGTTTTTTTTCTTCGACTCGATTAATTGTTGTTGAACTTAATATGCATAAGTTATGTTAAAAGATTCTTGGAATCCGAATTTTTATTTTATTTCATTTGCTTAGCGAAAAGATGTGCAATGCATATAAATTGTTTGAATTTCATGTCTTTGATTGCTCTCCGACGAGAGATTTTTACATCTGTCGGGATTTTTTTATGAATCGACAGTTTGACGTGTTGAAGTGTTTCTCTATAAATTCTTATAATAAATTGTGGCTTTTATTAATGATGATGATAATTGAAAGTACGTGTTAATAATTTTTGTCAGAGATGTCGATTTTTATTTTAATTTATCAAATTTCATTTATTTTATTTATTTATTTTTTATTTATTTTTTTTTTTTTTGAAATATTAAAAAAAAAATAATTATTTATTTAAATATTTTTATTTTTTGATTAATAAATTAAATATTAATTTTAAATAAATTAATTAAATTTTAAAATTTAAATTTTTAATCAAATAAACTTTTTGCTCTGATATCAAAATTTTAATAAAAATTATAAAAAATGTTTAAAAAAATAAAAAAAAAATTCCAAAAATTTTTAATTAATTTATTTAATATTTTTAATTTTTGATTTATTTTTAATAGAAAATATGTATACGAAATTTAATAATTGAAAAAATAAATAAATTGGAGAAAAAAATATATTAATTTTTTTAATTTTTATTGATTTATTTTATTAATTAATAATTTAATTAATTTAATAAAATTAATTAATATTAATTTAATTTTATTTTTAATTAATTTAATTAATTTAAATTATTTAATTTAATTTTATTTAAATATTAAAATTATTTAATAAAATTAAATTTATAAAATTTATAATTTAATAAAATTAAATAATTTTAACGTCTCTGACTTTTAACTATTTTGCTACTATTTACGAGCATTTCGCATCATTCAACAAATTCTCAGGCAAATTCCTTGAGGGATACCTAACAAAAAGGGCACCAAGGTTACAATTTGCATAATATATTTAAGACAAATTGTTGCAAAATGTAAAAATTTGCTTGAGAAAAGGATGCGTTGGTGATCGGAATCATCCATGTTAGCACATTATCTTGTAGGCAGACTTAAATTTATATTACTTAACAAAATAAAAAATGCGTCTAGCTACGAAACAATTGCAAATTCATGAAAAAAGAGAGACAAACAAACAGCCAGACAAATAAAATACATAAAAATAGCTAATTTTTCGCATAGTTTTGCTCGTACAAACGCAAGTTTAACCAGATAAAATCATTTAAAATTAATGTAGACAATAAAATGTGAATTAAATAAGGACTTTACAAATTGCGCTAACTGCTGAGCACGCAGATCGTCGCGTCGTGTCAAGCGTTTCTCGGTAAGAAATTTTCAACAAAATGGATATAATTTAAATTCTTCGTGTGGGTAACGACAAGCTTTTTAGCGAAACACAAAAAAAAAAATAATGCGCATGAAAGTAAAAACTCACACCTTTGTTATAAATTTAAAAAATATATGAAAAAAAAAATAATCAAACATTGGAAATCTTTCATGTTGATGCTTTGTTTGTTATGCATCGCGTCTCATCCATCGAACAAAAAATTGTTTTAAAAATCTTGTAACTTTAATGATTATTATGCATTACACTTTTATGTACTTTTTTTTCAATCATATGGAACGAAAAAAAAATTTAAAAAAAATAACGAACAAATTTTTTGCTCGTTTGAACGATAAGTAAGTAAGAATTTGAAAAAAAAAATATATTATTAGCGCATCACACCGATTACTCGTTAATTTTCTCAAATTATTGATGCTCTTCATCGTTATTATTTTATAACTTTACTTGCTTTGCATTTTTTTCAACGAATAAGAAGCGGATGATAAGTTACATTTACGAAATTACTACAATTTTGTGCCATAAAAATTTGGATGTAACCTTTAAATTTAGACATGAAATAAATATTAAGAGGCAATTTTTTGATAAAAATTGATACTTTTAGCTAATATATGAGTCATAAATAAATCATTCTATTGCCTTTTAAAGAACATGAGTTACACGAAAAAAATGAAGTCAACGACGTCAATTTTTATTATTTATTAAGTTGATATATGTTGATAAATGAGAGTAAATTTTTTGCGGTTGGGATTGAAAAATTTTTTGATTGAAGCTCGAGAAGATCCGGGATTTTTTTAAATAAATCGAAAAAAATTAAGCGTTAGAAATTTTGTGGTTTTATAGATTTTTGGGCGCCAAATATTATTTAATATTTAAAATATTAATTTTTAAATTAATTTTTAATAAATTAAATATTATTATTTAAAATTTTTTAAAGTTACCTAATTTTAAAATAAAATCTATTTTTTTTTTAATTTTATTCAGAATTTGAAATATTTTTAAAATTTAAAAAAAAATAAAAATTTATTAATAAATTAATAATTTTAATTAATATTAGCTACAATTCATATTAAAACTTAATATAAATCAATGAATAAAAAAATAATTTAAATTATTTCAATTTTAAAATTAATTTATCATAAATTTAATAATTAATTTTAAATAAATTAAAAAAAATTTTAAATAAAATGACTGAGGTTCTTAGTCATAATATTTAATTTAAAAAATAAAAAAAATAAGAATAAATCTTAAACGAATTGAAAAATCAATAATTGAACTTAACTTTAACTTAAAAAGTTTTTAACATTTAACTTAATTTTTTTTTATTTTTTTATAAATGAAAGAATTTTTTTTCATACAAAATTGAGCAAAAATTAATATTTAACAATTTTTTTTAAACTATTAAATAATTTTACAAACTTTGTAAAAATCAATTCAGATCAATTTTTCGTTCACTTAAAACTTCAAATACATAAAAAAAAATCACTTTTGTTCGGTCATGACATTTAATTATCCGTTCCAATTCCCCCAACCTGCCGATGAAATCAATTCAAAATCCGAGATAGACTTGAATGGAAAACGCTTTCAATTTTCATTCAAACATTAAAATTGCCTATAATTGGTGTCACACGCATTCTTTTTTTTTCTCTATTTCCATTTAAAGCCATCTTATACTCTACATTTCCAACATCCGTCCTTAGCTTGTTTTGCGATCTTGTTAGAGCGACACAAACGCATTTACCGCCAATTAAGGAGGATATGCGAAACGAAAATAAAAAATCATCCGATAGTGTCAAATAATTTCCTAGAAAATTGTTACGCGCATTATTAATAATTGCCAATGTGCGCATTTTTTCTCATGTTCAAAGGGCAACGCGAGGTAAGTACGTTATTATTTATTTTTGCATTTATTTTAAAGAAAAATTGTGTATGGAAAAAAATACATGCATTCTTCATAACTTATCGCGCTTCTAAATATAGCTCATCTTTTATTGCATGGTACTCTAGAAATATATAGCAACAATAACGCACAGCACAGCGATGATCGTTAAAAATACAAGTGCGATGTAAATTCGTTAAACATAATCTTTAAAGTTTTTTTTTTATTTTAAACAAGTAGCTTGTTAATATTATTATTTGTTTCTCTTACTTTTTATTATTATTTTATATTTTTTTTTCCTTTCAACATGTAACATCAAGGACACGTTGGTGTCATCAGATTCGCATCTAGTCTCAAATGGAATAGCAAATGCACAATTTTCTATGGTTTTAACAAACAATCACTTCTAGCTAGCCAGACTGATCGAATAAGGGAGGTTGTAGCGCTTCTTCGGTCTTGTTCTGTTTTTTTGTGCTTGTCCTCTTTTTTTTTGTTTTATATATCATATCATATTAATATTATTTTTTTTCTGTAGCATACTCCACTGAGATACGGATCATAAGTGCAAAGATGGACATAAAAATGCTTTGCATGCAAATTAACAATTGTTGTTTGCTTGTTGTTTCATCGTTTCTCATATTTTTGCTACAACACAGTTCTTATTTTGATACTTTATTAATAAAAAAAAAATAATAATAAATATATTTAAATATATACGCAAAGATACAAGTGAAGAAAAAAAGTGTGTTACAAGATATCATAAAAGTTTTACATGTCAAATAATAATTTTTAGTGTTGTAAATAAAAAAAAATCTTCTGATACAAAATTAATCTTTGCACCAAAGTGTTCGTTATCTGCATTTATCACGCGGTGTCAGATGTTAAATAATTGGCACGAGCACTGAAGGACACAGATTAATGACATCGGAACGGATTTGAGGACGGTCAATGTTCTAAACCCACGGAAAGGTAAGAAAAAAATTTACATTTTTTATCCTCTTTATCTTGTTTTTATTTTTTTCAAAGGTTTTTCGAACAGCTGCTAAATCGTGTGTGATATTGAATTGGTTGTGACAAATAACTTTTGTAAGTATTTATAATCAGAGCATCATGTTTGTTCGGCATTTTTGTTGATCGAAATTGATCCTCTTATTTATATTGCGTTCATTATTATTTTTTATTAAATAATAAATCCGTTTGTTATTCAATTTTTAAAAGACTTATCGATACACTTTAAATTGTTTCTTACAGCATATTGTGAAATTTTGGTATTTCGCAACTTTTCAAAAGTTACGAGACTTGTGCGAGAATTACAATGAGGTAAGAGGTGAAATATGATGTCCCATACTTGTTTTGTTGTCCATGCAAGCTCACGGATTTAACAGTTAAAGATCTATGGCTGAATCCCTTAGAAGTAGCTGAATTCCTGGGACTTGAAACAGAAGAGCCGTCTAATTGATTTCCGCTACAACAACGATATTTTGCTTGATTTTTTTCAGAATATTTCTTAAAATTTTAGGTCCTATTGTGTTTATGTTATGAGCAAATGACAGTTTTGACGTACATTACTTGATTTTATTGCTTACTGTCGAAAGTCAAGAAATGAGTTTATCTCCTCATATTGTGAGCATTGCCAATCTGAAGTTGGATTGCGCATGTAAATATTATGGATTACACTTACATTAAATAGAAATGGTTAGACGGGCATTGTTGACTGCGGCTAGATGTGTCTATAAAACTCTTTGAACAAAAAAACTAACTTTTATATCATCCATCACGAGGAAAGGAAGTCGTCATAAATTAGTTAAAAAGGAATAAATCTCAATTTTTTTCGCTATAAAATCGCCTATCGGAACTTTTGAATTAAAAATTCATCAAATTAAAATCAAAATTTGAGCTGGAGAACCGTGGTATAGCTCAATTTTCATGTCACAAAATATTGGATTTATGACAAGCAACAAGAAACGCACAAAATCTCATAAGCAATTGCTTTATTTTAAAATAAAAGTGCGAAACATGAATTTTTCACAATGCTCATATTTTGTAAAGACAACCGTGAAAAAAATCTCAGAACAAAGTTTAAAGCCCATAATTGACGATAAATATTTTCTAACACTTGATTTTCATCGCACGTCCTACCTACATCATATGTCGTCACTGCCATCGACTGTTGAACTCTATAATTTCTAATACCAACATTCTTACTCAAATAACACTAAATATCTACTCCATTTGTATTAACATCACATACAACAAAAACGAGCGCGTAAAACATTGAACCGTGTGAAAAGAGAATTTTTTTTTTGAGATATTACCTTATGGCAAAACGACAAGAATCTCGTCGAAGAACACGGCACCACAATAGAATTTTAATTTGGATCAGCCCTTTCGTTGCGACAACGAAGAATTTCGTATACGTGAGTCATACACTGGCCAAATAATAAAAATTCTTACTAAAATAACTGTAGATCTCTGGCCACTTTTGATTTGCATAAAAATTTCCAATATTTCATACATGTCACATTATTTAAAACATTTTTTTTTTGCGTCATTGTACTCGAGTGTATTGTCTCTCTTATTTGACTAAATGCAAATAATAATATATGTATAACTGCTCTCTATTGTTTGTGACTAAACTGATTGTTGACGGACGTTTAAAAGTATTAAGAGTAAAGTCAACAAAAGGCTGTTGTTGGTGCATCTGTGCTACTGTTTAACCTTACGAAGCAAAAATGAGGGAATTTTAAGCTTTAATTCTTGAGAGGATTAAATTAAATGGGTATGAAGTTAAAATAACATCTCAAGGAATCAAATTTTGATGGGATTTAACTTTGATGAGATTAAATGAACTTCCTATAGGAATTGAATTTACTTCTAAAAAAGTTCAATTTAATCCAAACAGAGGTCAGTTTGATTCCTTTAGATGTTAAAGTAGCTCCATAAATGGTTAATTTAATCACTTTAAGACTCAAATTCGTTCCTTATAGTTTCGTAGAGTACAATGCGGAAAATTAATTCTGCAGTTGCATTATTATTAGCATTTATTTATTACACTATTATTCTGCATATCTTATGTAATCTCTGACACTCGCACACAAGACATGTGTTGGGGAGTTGCTGAACTGCAGCACCAATGTATACATTGTTATTCAACTTGCTACTAATTAATCCTTTTGTATGCAAGATTTATGTGATGTATTAACGGTACAAGTTGTTGTTACCTTCCATGCCATGCATTGCAACTATTTTTTCTGCACCTTGTCGACTTGTACCTCATCAAAATGTTGTAGCTTGAATGTTGTTTGCCAGAAAAACACAACAAACACTGTGTATTTAATCAAATAGCTCTTCAAACAAATCAAAGTCGGTGTCACTTTATGTACACATGCAATTTAATTTTTTTTTCTCTTTTTTTTCTAAAACACTACGTTGATTTAATTGTCACACACTCACTTAAAAATACAGCAGCAGCAGCATTATTACATCAGATACGTGGGTTCATTAGATTGTCATTTCAGGAAGTGTCTGAAATCCAGTTAATAATGAGTTAACTGTATAAAAAAAACGAAAAAAAAAAATAAATTTGCATGCACCACAAGACAAGTCGAAAAAAATCTCCAGCAGACAACAAGAAAATTCTTATTTATTTTAAATAAATAATTTATCTGCTATTGTATAATCGTATTATTTGTGTCTCATTTTTACCAATTTTTCGTCTGTGGCGCGCAAAAAAAATCATGAGCACGAATTACGTAAAAAATTATTATTATTAATGTTCACAATAAAGAATGGTGTCAAAATATACACGACACAAATAAAAAATAAAACGGCAACTGCGCGTGTAAATTCAAAAAAATTAAATGAATTAGTGAACTCCCTTTGCGTTTTATTGTTAGTTTTATTGTGTGTCAAGAGGACAAAATATTAGATCACGGATGTAAAAAAAAAAGTACAAAAATTATTCACAGATCATTTTTTTCTTGTTCACAAAACGCTAACAAAAAAACATTTTTGTCGACAAAATTTTTATTTATTTAATCCCGCTGATTTTATCTTACCGAATAATTGACTCATTGAGGGCAGTCTTATATCACAAACACAAATATTTATTCGGAATTGGAGTAAATCAATGGAAATAATGCACCATTAAAAATGCAAAGTAATCAATCAATACAATTTTTTTTATTTTTTTTAATGATTAATACATTTGACATGCCGAAAAAATGAATATTAAAAGGGAAGAAAAGAAAAATTAGTTCACATTTTTATTTCTTAATGTAAATTTTGATTTTAATTCGAATAAATGTGAGCATTACATTGCATTCTGAATTCAATTTTAAATAAAAAAAAAGTTCATATACGAAGAAAAAATAATTATTTGCATTACTCATCAATTTATTTCAATTTTTTTTCTTCAGAGTTAATCCAATTGGCAGACAGATTTTTATCAATTATTGCAATTACATTTGTATTTTTCGAGAATCGAATTATTATTTTCGCATTAATTATGATTATTAAGTGGAAGAGTTCAATAATCTCTTCTAAGTAATAAATTAGTTTTGTAAAAAAAAACACAAAATCATCTGCAAGAATCTTCTAGCAAAACGCAAAAATGATATCATTCGGTAAGCATTTCTCCACAAAGTCCATCGGAAATTGGCTAAAATCCATTAGCAGTAATACACGTGGGATAAACAACAAATGCCCATGACAAATGTTTTAACGTTTTGTACTGAGTGTTTTGTTAATTTTTTTTTTTTTTTTTTGTTTAAATTTTTTAATAATTTTTTTAATAATTTATTGATGGATTTTATTTTATTTTTTTTAATAATTTAATTTTTTTTAATTTTAATTTTTTTTTTTTTTAATTATTATTTTTTTTTTTTTTATTTTTTTTTTAATTTTTTTATTATTTTTTATTTAATTTTTTAATTATCAAATTTAATTTTAGATTTTTATATTTTTAAAAATTTTTTTTTAAATTTAAAAAATAAATTTCAAAGTAACTACAAAAATTTCCAATATTTTTTTTTAATTAATCAAAAACTCAATAAATATTTTTGATTAATTTTTCTATAAAAATTCATTAGTATTAACAAAAAATATTAATTGAAAAATAATAAAAATATATGATTCAATTTATATTTAATTGAATATAAAATTGAAAAATGTATTAAAATTTTCAACAAACCTATTATTAATTTTGTACCAAAATAAATGAATTTAAAAAAATAATTAATATATTTTTTAATAAATAAATGTTTCTAATTTATATTAAATGAAAATAAATTTATAAAAATTAAAAAATAATTATAAAAATTATTAATTGTATATTTTTAATAAAAATCGATAAAAAAAAATAAATTGAACTCACAGTATTTTAAAGTAACTTTAATATTATTATATTATAAAAAAAAAAACAATATATAGGTACAAATACTAAAGAAAGAAGAAGAAATATATATTTTTGGCATTTTATAATTAAGTTTGAATGTTTCAAGTACACAATTCACTGCAAGGCAATGTACGATCAAGATAATCAATATTTGCGGTGGGTTTGTACAATTTTTGTTTGAGAAGAGTTCTTCTTTTGCAATTTGTTGACTTTAACATTATTATTATTACCTTTATTATCGAAATATATTTTATTTATTCAAAAAATACATATTAAAGGTAAAAATAACAAATAAATCTTATTTTTTTGCCATCTTTGGAATTTGTAGAGACAAATATTAACATGTGAGTGCAATAAAAAGCAACGGTTCTTATATGATTATTATATTATATATTTTATTATGAAATTATTATCACAGCCACACACAAAATCAAAAAAATTATTATTCAAGACAAATAATGTAATGTTCATAATCCGATCCAGGTTCTTCTTCTTCTTTTTTTTCTGCTATATTGTTGTCTGTCTCGTTTGTCGTATGAATAAGTAAAAAGTAAACATTTTAACATCATATCGCGTAAAATCACTTGTTACTTGCGTTATTTTTGTACGCGTTGCGTTAGAAGAAGAAGAAGAGTTTATTCACCCTCGCGTCTTTCTTTGCAAAAGCAAAAAAAAATTATTTGGACATCGACATTTATTTGCATTTGGATCTGTCTTGTCGGTCATGCACTGCACTGACTCACAGTACAGACAGAGAAATTAACATTAAATGTACTACTGAAGATTATATTCTTCTTCGCTTACATCATTTCTTATACAAGTTAAAAAAAAGGTGCACCAAAAAAATATGTAAGGACCATCGTTTTGTGGTTTCGCAACATTTCTTAATAACTCTGAACGTTATTTATTATTATTATTAAATAGTTGATAAAAAAAATACTTTTACGATGATATTCGTTAAGAGAACACATATTTTTATGTATAATTGACCAAGATTCAATTAAAATGAAAATATTTTTTTTAATGGAATTCTCATTTGTTACACATGTTCGGACATTCTTGTTTGTGTCATACATACACTTGTTAACGATGAGTTTTTTTTTTGTAATTGGTTTTGAAAAATAAAATTTGATGCTTCATTATGTCAGAATAAGTTTATTACTGGATATAATTTAATAAATTCATGTAGTTTGGAGCTCATTATATTGTTAATGTTAATGTATTGCTTAAGGAATTTTTTTTGTAACAAGGCCGTTTTTAAGAATAAAAATATTTCTTAAATTGCATTATGACAAAAAATTTAAAAAAAAAGTTAATTAAAAAATGTTTTAATTTTTTTTTTTAAATATTTGAAAAATTATTTTAATTATTTTTTAAAATAATAAAATTTAAATAAATTTCAAATATAATAAAATTTTGAAAAAATTAACCGAAATTAAATATTTTACAAAATATTTTTTTTTCTTAATACAAGGAAATTAATTAAATAATAAATATTAAATTTTAAAAAATTTATATAATTTATAAGAGATAAAATTTTTATTAATACATATTTTCAAATTCTTAACTATATTTTATATATTTATTTTAAATTTATTAAAAAAATTAATAAAATAATTTATAAAATAAAATATTAATAAAAAAATATTTTAAAATTTTTAAATAATTTTTTTTTACTTTTAATTTATAAATTTTTTCAACAAATTTTAAGTTTTATAATATTTAATCGAATTATATTTTAAATGTAAAAAATATTTTTACATCTTAGAAACTATTTTATTTTTAAAAATTACAGAAGAAAATTAAAAAAAAAATATTTCTGAAATGTAAAAAAAAAATTCCATATTAAAAATAATAAAATATTTAAAACTTAAATTCAATGTAAAAAATTATTAAATTAAAAATAAAAAAAAAATAATTAAAAATTTTAAAATATTTTTTCATACCTAATTGAAACTTAAAAAATATGAAATTAAGGTGTTAATAAAAAAATATGAAATTTCATTCAAAAGAAGAATTTATAAAATTTTTCTTAACGTATTTTAAAATAAATAAAAAAATTAACATTGCTTCCGCCTAATTACAAAACTTCTTCCTTCATTAATGACATCAAAGAATTCTCATGTCAGAGTTTACAAGAAAAAATGATTAATCGTTGCATCTTGTCGATAACAATAACGGTAAAATATCAAAAAATATCGAAGTATGTTGACCTTGTTCAATGTTATGTCCACACGAGCGCTCGTAATGTTGCAACAAAATAATACATATCAATCCCAAAAACGGAAATCTCGTTAACTGACCTGAGGCTCGACCCGAACACACAAAGTCTTTGACTTTGAATTTACTTTTCAAAACAAATTTTTCATTAACACCTTATTGTTATTCGTCTCATTTTTATTACATCGCATATACACTCAAATATATATCGATCTGTCATGTCAAATTCAATCGTGATCCAATATATTTTTTTTTCTCATCAATTTGAATAAAATAAAAGACACACACATGTATTGTTATTATTTTTTGAAGAAATCGTATCAAAAACAAAATACCATCGAATCAATTTCATGGTCAAAAAGTTCAATTTTTCGGAAGATTTATACGATTTGTGCATGCTCATCACTTTTGCGCGCGCAGAGAGCAGGCAGACGACAAGCGCGGAGGAATTACATTCAAGACACCTACCTCTTACTTTGCCAGCGTAGCATCATATTTTTCGTATAAACGGAACGACAAACCTTGTAGACTTGCGGCACGAAGCTCTTTGCTCCGCTTAATAGACAGAAATTTATGAATGCAACCTAATAAAACAACATAAAGTTCACAAAAATGGTTATAGCATCATAAAAATACACTTGATTCTCATCATTACCATAATTTTCATCTGTGTCTGTGGATCGCCATTGTTCACAAAAAATAAAATAAAAAAAAATAAATTTGAAAAAAAAATAGATTGTGAATATTTTGGCCTTTTATTTTATTTATTTATACTAAAGAGGTAGAGATGTATTTATATGAATGTCATGGATATCCAACTTTTACCATAAAATATTTAAAAATCATACAATATCTCATGTTACTTTTGTTTTGAAATACTTTGAAGGACTTGAATTTTTAGGGGCAATTTAAATGATTTTTTTTAAGTCTTTAGTAACTTTCAATCGTTTCAAGTATTTTATGTGTTTTAGTTTTAAGACTTTAAGCTAAAAGGTAAGCTTTATGATAAATAATTGAGTATCTCTGATAAAATATTAAAGTATCCGAAAAATATAAACTACTTGAAAAAATTGTGTCAACTATGTGCTCTACTACTCTTTCGCAGCTGCGTTTTTTTTTTTTTGTCAAATAAAAATATATAACAATGGATTTATTATACAAACAAACATATTAACAGTGGGAAATTTTTAGTTTTGAATTTTTCGGCTATTAAAGAGAATTAAGGCAGATGCATTTAGTTTAAAAGTTTCCGTATCTAATTTTAAAGCAATTTTAAGTTTATTTTTGTGAAAAAATTGAAAAATTGTTTAAAATGTGACATTTTTTTTTATTTTTAATTTAAAAAAATTCGTAAATGTCAATTCAAATAATGACCGTTAAAATTTGAAAATCGCCTTTTGGCTAATTCAGTTTAAAAACTTTGATCAGAATAATTCAAGCAATTTAAATATTAATTTTTTTTGAATTTTTATAAGTTTTTTTTTAACTAAGTTTTATAATTTTAAGTCATAATTTCGTAAACGTTGATTTAAAAAATCTTTCAAAATTTGAAAATCGCCTTTTGGCTAATTCAGTTTAAAAATTTTGCTTACAATATAATTCAATTAAATTATTTATAAATATAATGAAATTTTCGAAATTTTTACAATATTTTTTTTTATTAAGTTTAATAATTTTAAGTCAAAATTTTGTAAACGTCAATTCAAAAAAAAAGTCGTTAAAAATTTAAAACTTGCAAAAATTGTTAAAATTTAATTAACTTCGAAAATTAATGAAAAGCTGAAATATTTTTTTAATAATTTAGTCAAAAATTCTTAAAAGTTAAAAAAATTAATAATTAATTAAAAATTTAAAAAAAATATAATTAAAAAAAACTTCGAAAGTTAGTTTTAATAATTTTTGAAATTATAATAAAAAAAAATCGTAAAATAAAAAAATTGACATTCAAGAAATTTCCAAATCGCATTTCAATTAATCCAAACCAAGCAACTTAAAAAAATAAAATTTTTTCCTAAAATTTGTTAGTAATCCAACAAAATCTTCCTAATCACCCCAAAACGTGAGAAACCTCTTTTCCTTATTACCCCAACCCACAAATATTTATTTTCGCCTTTTTCAAGTGTTCCTCAACGACTTTTCAAACAACTCGAAAAAAAAAATTTTTTTTTGAAGAAGATGCGAATTTCGTGCCCATTTCCTATCACTTTTTCGGCAAGTAATAAATCAAACATCGAAACTAGGTTACAAGTGTCTGCGATGTTATTTATTGCTATTTACAAAGCGATCGCATAATGTCTTCAATGAATATTCTTAGAGCAACGTAAAAAAAATTATTATTTAGGTTAGGAGTGCCATCATGATGCCATTGTGTGCGCTCTTGAAATGCATCATGAAACAATATTAAAAAAAAATAAAGTGTACAAAATAAATTGCTCTTCTTTATAAAAATAAAATAAGTATAATGAAACAGAAGAAAAAAAAGAGTAAAGTAACATTAACATGAAAAAGGCAGAATCAGAAGAGATTTTGCAACACTTAATGCTACCAACTACAACTACTGTTCTTTATATTGTAGTTGTTGTTGTTGTAAAAATATATCAATATCACTTCGACTCGTCTTTATGTCGTGATTGATGAAATACAGGCACTTTGTTATTTTAATTTTACAAAGGTGGGATTAAGTCATCGCAATTTTTGTTTTTTTTTTTGTGTAATTGAATCACTTTTTTATTTAGTACAACAAACAATAAAAAACCGTAGGATAGTTGTTGTTGTAGTAAATAAGAAAAAAAAAATAAAAATAAAGATTTTTCTTTAAAAATGCGCCGTTCCCTACATTTTTTTTATATGACACATTAATCTTCTTTGGATCTTCTTGAGAAGTTGTACTTGTGCGCCTTTTTTTCATTAATTTAACGTTGCACATTACCTACTACCAAACACGCAACAGTAGGCCCGTTACTACTATTTTTGGCAATGTTCTAAACAATTAGATACCTACGATAAGCTTAATAAAAAAAAATTAAAATAAACAGTTGGTGGCAATGAAATGACTCATTATTTATTTTTTTTAGAATATTTTAAAAAATTCATAATAATAATGCAATTTTATGGTTTGAGTAAAAAAAATGTTCACATGATATTTTTTTTTTTTTTGTAAAAAATTGCATTATTAATAATTAATAATAAATAATTATGAATTATATATCATTATAAAAAAAAATTTAATACACTTTTCAACATACATATCTTTATTAAAAATGTGTAAAAATTTATAAATGAAGTGAATGAATGAATGATTGAACACAAAAAAAAACGTAAAAAATTGCATAATATCGTGTGAAATAGCTCTTATTACATTTTTGTTGAAATAAAAGTAATATGACTGTTAATTAAGTATCTGTTCGTCCCAGTTGCTAAGCTATAATATTATGCATTTATATTTTCATGTCGATTTTTCTCTCCAATAATTTTTAGATTAATATTCATTTTTTAGTGTGTCACTCTGCTACTTTGATGATGATGACGGTATAATGGAAGGTAATTATTAAAAATGATGCGATCATGTGGATGATGCGATCGATAAACTTTGAACTGAATTTATAATTATTTTATTTATTTTTTCTAACATAAAATATTTTTTTAAAAAAATATTAATTTTATCACAACCGGATTATTTTTTATTTTTTTTTTTTTTAATATTGCATAATTTAACTATTTTGTATTTTTTTATTCTAATTCTTCGTACCGTTAATAGTACCTGTACCATCTTTCTACCTAACACCGAAAAAAAAGCTATAAATATGTTAAAATATAGAATTTTAGCGAAAATTAGCATAATTTTTTTTATAAAAAGTTCTAGAAAGAATTTTTAGTTGTTTCAACTTGATTTTTTTCGATTTTTATCTAAAAAAAATTCTTAATTTGTGTCAATTCTTCTTTCAGCTGCCAATTTATGATACCGACCCGGCATGAAAAGATGGCAAAAACCGGTTCACTTGTTGTTTTAAAGGACAATTGAATTATTCAATAGCAGCAATCATCAAGCACTCACTTTTTGTTCAATAAGGAAAGGGAAGTAAAAGTGAAGGCACATTAACGACAACTTTTTGATATTTTTACGAAAATGGCAAAATACGATTTTTCATTCCACTTTTGCTTTTTTCGTAGCTTCATAAACTAGTTTAGTGTAATTTAACCTAAATTCAGCATTAACACTTGATCAAAGGCCATCACGACCTCATCATTTATCACAAAGTTGAGGAGAAAAGTTGAACAGGTAACCTCTATTTTCATAATTTCTCGTCTTCTTTCTCTTCCTTGTGTTTAAATAAAGTTTTTTTTTAATGATGTCAATTTTTATTAAAATTAACTAATTTTTTGCATGTATTGGGGATTAATTTTTTTTGGCACCTGCTACCGGGAGAAAGATGATACACGTTAAAAACAATAAATCTGTATTTCAAAACCGATCAGTAGCTAATGATATTATTATTTATTAAGTTGAATGATTGCTGCTGAGCAGCGGAAGAAATGACAAGTGGATCATAACATTTACTCAAGCCCAAGCCACGAAATAAAGTTTATTTTTTCGATCGACATAAACAACATAAAACACTTCGTTTAATACCGCTGAAAAACGTGTTTATGCGATCAAAAAAAGTGTTTGTATCAAAGTTGTTTTCAGTTCCATTTTCGTTGTGTCTCGGTTTTCAAATGCATTTCAGTAAAATTTTTGTTTAAAAAAAGTTTTTTAGTCTTTTTTAAAAATTTTTCTTCTAAAATAAGAAAAATCAAAATTTGAGAAGTATGAAATTGATAAACTCAAGAACAGGAAGTCCGATTTCAATAATATGGACTAAAAAAAATATTTTTTTTTAATTTGTTAAAAATTAAT
This sequence comes from Culicoides brevitarsis, assembly GCF_036172545.1. Lineage (NCBI taxonomy): Eukaryota > Metazoa > Arthropoda > Insecta > Diptera > Ceratopogonidae > Culicoides > Culicoides brevitarsis. Next base: position 35,940,585 of record NC_087085.1, on the reverse strand, counting down.
GAGAAACTTGAAATTTTGAACGAAAATAAGCAAAAATTATTTAAAATTTATAAAAAATATATTAACCATGCAATTCAAAATTTTTAAAAACTAGAATTTGATCAAATATTCAATTACATAATAAATAATTCAAAAACAAAAAATAAATAAAAAATTCATAAAAATAAAAAAAAATATTAAAAAATTAATTAAAATATTAAGATATTAATGATTTTAATAAAATGAGTTAAAAATAATTAATTTTTCAATATAAAAATTTAAGTAAATTATCTAAACAATTAATTTTTCATTTTACGTGAGAAAGGATCTATAAAAAAAAATTAGTTGACCTTAAAACTGAATAAAAAATTTCTAAAATCCGCTTTAGTATTTCTTTTAGCTAAACTTTCTACTGTATCAATCATGTGTTTTTTTGATTTTATAACAAACCCGAACTCGAACAGAAATAAAACGAAATCTATACGTAAAGAAAACATTTACCTAAAATAAAAATATATTTTGAAAAAAAAACTCATTCCTGTATATTGTTGCTATGCTTGTGTGAAAGACATTTTGTGGTTTACCTATAGCCAGCCAGCGGTCTGATATAATACACTTTATTTGTGTATCGAACGTGTCGTATCGTTTCACAGCATTGATTATTTATTATTATTCAATAAGTGATATTTTTGGTGTGCTTCGCGTTTTTTTTCTTTTCGTCCACATGACGAATTACGAACGTGCAACATAATGATTTATTTAGAAAATTCGCAAATTAAATCGCGAATAAAAAGGGAAAGCTTCATAACGTGAGCAAATACATAATAATGAAATTTAATAAATTGAATTGCAAATTTCTCAAAAAAATATTTTCAGCTCAGTTTTCAGTCCAGTCAGGTATTCCATATATACTTTGAAATCGAAATTTTGAATCTGCGACACGTACTCGATCATATCCTGTAAAATTTCATTCAGAAAGTTGCAACACTGTCGAACCTCATTATGTTATTATCACTTTCAAATAGCGATAGATGCGCGCGCGCGTTGCACTTGAAACCGGATTTCAACCTTTTTGTGTCTTATATACAATAAAAACATAAACTATGCAAAACATTGACACAGTAATAAAATGCAACAATTGAGCGGATGTACTTTTCATATAATATAAAAATAATAAAGAAGAAGAAGCAGAAAAAAAACGTTTGTTAGAAAAAAAAATTACAATTGCATCCACGCGACTAACTTAACCTTATATTGTTATTTAAACATATTTTTTTTTGCATTATTTTATTGAACTTTGTTGTGAAACCTGATAAACACAAGCGAAGAAAAAAATGTCTAACTGGCGCTAAGTCATCCGGTCAATACGATACGGCAATTTGTTCGTGATATCAACGATTAATTTTTTCTTTACCTGCAGATACTGACACGGCTTGACCTCGTTTATAGACCCAGGAAAATGTTTCTTGCAAATGTATATCGCACCCGCTGTGTCTGTACTACTACCGAAGCTATGCCTACAGATTATTACTTAATTTATTATAATTTCCCTTTCATTCTGGTCTTTTTAGTCTTTTCTTTCCTGCTTTTTATGCCTACGTTGTGCCGTTCACTATATTTTATCTTGTTCTCTTTTTGCGTTCTCTTGTTCACTATGAGGCGAAAAATGGGTTAGTTTTAACTAAAAAGGAGTTTTTTTAATTATTTTTTGTGAATTATTGATTTTTTAACTGTCATTTTAAATTTCTGAATTATTTGAGAAGTATGAAAATGATAAACTTAAGAACGGAAAGTCCGATAGTAACAATATAGGCTCAAAAATTAAAACTTATGAAAAATGATTGAAGCGAAAATTTTTGTTACAGAATATTGTAAGAGATTTATCGAAACTTGTTATCTGTAGAGTTTTTGTACGAACTGCTTTAATTTTTGAGCCTATCTTGTTACTATCGGACTTTCTGTTCTTGAGTTTATCAATTTCATACTTCTCAAATTATTCAAAAATTTAAACTGACTCAAACAAATATAAAATTAAATCTTATTTGAGAAATTTTTAATTCTATTTAATTAAATTAATTCCTTTTGAGATTAAAAATAAGTTATTTTAATATAAAAATGAATAAAATCTATATCTTGAGAAATAAAATAAATCTACAATATTAAACCTTTAAGATGACTTCAAGGTATAAAATTCACTCCTTTTCTCCTCCCTGAGTGAATGTCTCGGCGCACGATAAACATAAAAATAATAGTAAGTCATAAAAATATATGCAAACATGAGTCTCTTGCTCTATTTTCACGGTAATCTACATTTAATAAACATTTTATACTTAATGCGATACCGTTTAACATTTAAAACGGATACGCCTTCCGACACGTAAACCGATGTTCTTGTTCTTTTATTTTATATGAAATTATAGGAGTACAAGTAATATAAAACTACATAAATCATAAATTGGTTAAACAATGATAATAATAATTGTAGAATAATGATGATCACTATCATTATTCTTCTTCTGCTGCGCTCCTCTTTTATACATGCGTAAATTTTTTCATCGCCAATGTCATCCGCAATGCACTTAAAAATTATGGGACAATAATTTTCTGCTCCCTTTTCTTTTGTTTGTTTGTGAACGTCATAAAAATGTTTTAAATTAAATTAATTCGAATTATTATTATTTTTTTTTCGCAAAACCTATCATTAAATAAACTTGTATCGATGTATGTTTTGTTTAGTTATTAACATATATATTATTAATAATAATAAAATAAATCAATTAATGCATAGTTAAGCAAGGTTTCTTGTATAAATATTAATTTTTTATTATTCAAACAAAGAATTGACCATTGAATCTGTCTTTATGCATTGATTCTTTGATCTCATTTTATTATATATTATTTTTATATATGATTATTACATTCCTTTACAATTATAATACTCCACCCAGATTTGTTGTATAAAAGTTACATTATACATATATGATTAAAAAAATAAATTTTAATAAGGAAATATTGTTACACTAGTACTGCACAGTTCAATTCAAGTTTCAATTCTTATTTAATATGTGTATCATATATGGACATTGTATTGTTTTACAAGTAACATGCATAATATTAATACACATTTTTGTTGAAATAAAAATAAAAATCAAGTACAATATAATGTTTAATGTTATACTTTTTTGCAAAAAAAAAAATATTTCTTTTCTTATGACCGCGCGCTGTTTCTGTTGTTGTCAACCAACATATATGTATGCTCATTATACACACATGACATTACATGGGAGTAGTCACATGCAACACAAAACAGCAGCAAGTCAAAAACTTGTGCGCATATTTTAATTTTTTTTTCTCTTTAAAGTAGATTGATTTCATACCTTATACATTATATATAATGTTTAATTTTTATATATTTTTTGAGTAAAGTACATGTATTGACGTAGAGTTTTAATGAATGTAAGACCAACTGCTTGCTGGCTGGCAGTAGTAGGCCTTGAGCAAAAGCGAAAGTAATTCTTGTTTTATTTTATACTAAATATTTATGTGTATAAATAAATATGTATATATAACAACGCGAGAGAGAGATATGAATAAAGTTGCTCTAGTACTTGGCGTAAATATTCATGCAAGCATGCAGTTGTTTTTTTTTATATAAATTAAAGCATGTTGCTTAGATATTATTATAGCGGCTATATAGCGTGACTGCAGTGCGCGCATTATTATCTTTACACTCAAATAGATCTTTAGTGCAAAATGTTGTAATATATATATGTATGTTTTTGTGTATTCAACATATATATTTTTAACCTACTATTTATTTTATTGGGTGTTAAACAACTACCTTTGTCAAATTTTTAGACATATTTTTTTATAAAAATATTTTTTTTTAAATAAAATTATTATTTTTATTAATACTATTGATAAAATTACAAGAAAAAATAATTTTTAAATCTTTAATAATAATTTTATTAAATTTCTTTTTTTTTAATACAATTATAATTAAATTTATTATAATTAATTTTGATTAAAATATTTTAAAAAAAACTTATACCTATTTATAATTTTTAAAATATAAATTTAAAAAAATATAAAAAAAAATTAAAATTAAAAAAAAATAAATAAGTTTTTAAAACAAAAAAAAAATATAATTAACTAAATTAATATTAATAATAACAATATTAAATAAATATTATTATTTATAAAAAAATAATAATAAATTTATATTAATTTTTTTTATTTTTTAAATTTAATTCAAAATTAATTAAATAATTAATTAAAAATTAATTAAATAATAATTAATTAATTTAATTTTTATTGAAATATTAAAAAATAGTAAATTTATATTAATAAGTTTTAAACTATATTTTTAAAAAATATAAATAAATAAAAATTAAAAAAAAATTTAAATAATTTTAGAATAAATATTGTTTTAAATGTTTATTTATTTTTTATATTAAATTAAAAAAATAATTATAATTTGTTTTTAAAATTAATTTTGATTTAAATCTGATACAATAAATGATAAAATAAATAATAATTTAATATAATTGCAAAAAATAAAACAATTTCATTTTCTACAATTTTCTACAGTAATTACCGTTAAGAAAAAGAAATCGAACATTTTGCCGATATCTGAGTCAGACATGCGTTCGCAACATTATCTCTGCAATGTATCGTCCCGCATCACGCGCATCGTTGTCGTCTCGTACAAATTTATCATTAAAAAGTGAATTTCCTCAATATTTCTCTCTTTTATTTTTTTTTTTACAATGAAACAAATACTATTTCAACTATTTCTTTCGAAAAACTGGTTTCATTTTGTTAAAACATATGTTTTCTCTGTCTCTTGTGTTTCTACATGCTTAACGTATATATGTTGAAAAAACAGGCCGACTGCAAGATAATAAAGAAAAACCTGAAATCTCTCATAAGTTTAACGCACAGTAATAATAATATTATTTTTTTGCTTAATTTTTTTTTTTTTTTTTTTTTTTTTTTTGCTTAAAGTACCATCATCATCTTCAATTTACCAGTTTGCGTTGCGTTAATTTTTAAATCACACGGAATTTTTTTGACTTAACAATAATAATAAAAAAAAAATCATGTGAAGCAACACATATTACCAAATATTATTCACCGCAGGTCGATTCGGTGCATAAACTTTTTTTTTTTTGCGGAGGTGATATGTCAATTTTGTCACCTTTTTTAAATGTTTTTTCGGTAAAACAAAAATATATACCTAAAGTAGCTTTGTTTGTATAAAGTATAAATTTTGGCAAATTTACTCAAATTATAATGTTTTATAAATGTTTAATTTTAATAAATTAATTTTTTGTATAAATCTTTACGTTTTTCGGATTTTGCAATAATCTTGTGGGTTTTTTATACAAAAAAAAATATTAAAAATATTTTATCAAAAAATTGGGCTTAAAACAAAAGACATGTGTTTAACAAGCGACGAACCTACAAACATGCACATATAATAAATATAAAAGTATAATTATACAATTATTTTTTATTTTACAAAAAAAATCTAAATCAAGGTTTCTCGAAAGAAAAAATTGGGTTTGCCTTATATGTGATTATTTTATATATTATTTATTATTACTTTACTTTTAAAAAAACACCCTGCCGACTTACGCATTGAAATGCGTTTTTTACACGTTTAAACCATGTCAATATACATTTTTTTATAAAATTTATTTCGAAAATAAATTCTTTTTATGTTTTAATTATTTTATTTATAGAAAACTTGTTTTTATGACTTTTTACGTAAATTATAATAATTATTTTAAAAATATAATTTTCAAATATTAACTAGACTGAAAATGCAACACGCACATGATGCATGAAAAAATGCTTTTCTTAATAATTTTTTTTTATTAAAAGTAATTTTTTTTATATCTTAATAAAAAAAAATGTACTTGACGCTACAACACTCCTACTTAACGGTATTAATAGAGCATACCAATAATTGTTAATAAATTATGATTAAACAAAATGCATGCCGCAAATTCAATTAATAATTTATATTTAATTCATATTGGGTTGGGTCTTACCAAGAACAACTGACATTCAAATATCATTTCATATATTTTTTTTTTATTTTTTTTAAATTCAATGTAATTTCAACTCTCACACGTAATAAATACATATTTATTGAAATGTTGTACAAAATGCTGGTCAAGTACAACAATCATATATAAAAATTGTATATTGAATAAAAAAAAATATTCGAAGCCCTAATTACGTGTTACTTTTGTCAATGAATAATTTTCGTAAACTTTATCATGTGTTTGTGGTGAAATTACAAAAAAAAATTACAGGGCAAAGTTATAATCAAACATATATGTATGTTGTAAAATGTATAGATACAAAAAAAAATTTAAAAAAAATGAGTGAGTGTTGCATATAATTAAACAGCGCGCAATCAGTGATATTGAAGTATTTTTATTTATTAATGAAAAATAAATTGAAATCAAAATTCAAAATTCGCGTCATCATTATTAGTCATATACATAGACAACACACGTGTATTCATTCAGCTTTTTTATTTAAAAAAAAAATTATAATGAATAATGTAGGAGAAAAATGACCTCGCTTTAGGCAAAATTATTCCACTTAAGTTTTTTTTAGAGTCTTTGTATGAGTTTTTGTATGCATGTACGACAGTGAATCATTTTATTAATAATAATTTTGTTCACAAAACTAATATAATTGAATATCTACTTAAAAAGTCACTTTTGGCAAAGTATTTAACAATCGAATAAATTGAATATATCTGATGATGATCATTCGAATCAATGCTAATACACTAATAATGACTTGTTAAAACATGCAAGAAGTGTATTTACTTTGAAAAAATATTAATATAAAGAGTTTATCTGAAAAGGTGTATCATATTCAAATAAAAATGCTTTACATTTGATAAGCTTGCGTTAAATAAAATAAAATATGCACTAAATTTTTATATGATTTTTTTTATAAGTTATTGCTGTTTCAGGGTAAGCTAGTGAATATTGCTGACGGCTTTACATAGATGAAATAGTAAAATGGAGCGAGAGTACGCGGTAATGTGACCTTGCTCTTCAAAAGTGTGTTGAGTAATCATTTTTTGTTGTTTCAGGTAAGAATTTGCCTTCCTGTTTTTTTTATTTAATTATTGTTTCTGTTTTTTTGATTATAAATTATTTTTTGTTTATGTTTAGTAACATATTTAATTTTTTTATTATAATTTTATACTGATATTTTTTTACTTAATTTTTCTTTAAAAAAAATATTTTTAATTTCATAATAAAATATTTAATAAATTTAATTAATTTAATACAAAAAATTAAATAAATAAATATTTTTAAATTAGTTGTAAAAATTTTTATTTTTTATTTATTTTTAGTTTATACTCAATAACATATTTTTTTTTTTAATTTTATTTAATTTTTTTTTTATTTTTATTTTTTTTAATTTTAATTTATAATTTATTTTTTAGTAAAAATATTTTTTAGTATAAGTTAAATTTAGTTTTAAAAATTATTAAATCAAAATACATATATTTTTTTGCTATTTATTTAAAGTATAAAAAAATTATTATTAAATTAATAATAATAATAATAATTTTTATTAATTAATTATTTAATTTTTAAATAAAAATATTTTTTTTTTATTTAATATTCATTAACTTTTTACAGCAATTTTAATAAAAATTGTATTTTTAATAAAATTTTAATTAATTGTCAAATTTTATTAAAATTTAATTTAAAAAATTTTTATTGTTATTATTTTCGCCGTTTTAATTTAAAAACCTTTAAACATGTATATTAAAGATAATGTTTATTTTTTTTCATAAACATAAAAAAATAATACAGAAAAAAATACATTTTTTTTCAAAATACAACATTTATCGGCTACAGTAATTAAATGCCACTGTCTCAAATAAAGATTCAAAAAATATTTTTTTACATCCGCATTTCTTCAGTTTTTTATCTCTCATTTAGCGTTTAGTTTAGATGCATTTCACCACACAACACAAATATAGTATATCTTGCTTGTGTATGTATTAATTTCTTTATAAATAAATAAATAATAAAAAATACGAAAAAAGAGAAGAGTTAACAGACAGTAAACGAATAACAAAAAAAAACACACAGTTTAGGTGAATAGATGATGTTGTACGATGATGATGATGATGATGATAAATTTCATTGATAAATAATGTAACACGATAGCGCCCGGAACGAAAAAAAACAATTTGTAAATTATATATTTTGATGGAGAAAGATAGTTAACGTTAATTGAATCAGATTAACTTCAACAAAAGTCAACAATTTAATTCTATAGCATTAGAAAAGTTAATTTTTTGTTGTTTAAAGACCACCAAAAAAAAATATTTTATAACGAAACTGTTATGTTATACTTTGTTATGACTTGAAATAATCAAAAAAAAAAAAATCATGATCTATTTATTCGCAAACTTATCTAATTTATCATGCTAAAAACTAGACAACTTTCAGACAGTAAACAATTTTTTTTTTTGGAACACAAGTTGGCTTAAAGGTTAGTCATAAAATGATAGATGACCGAAAAAAAATTTAAAGACGACTCAAAACGTGATTGGGTGTGTAACCTTAAAACTACTGATTTTTATGAGGAAGACGGTTGCAATGAAGATTAGATATCAGACAAACTCGGAAATTGTCAATAAAAATTTTTTTTATTCGTTTCGTTGAATAATTAATTGAGGCGTGTATGTTAATCACCCAAAAACTAAACTTATTAGATAACAAAAAATAAAAACGCAGATTTCTTTCTAACGAAAAAAATAATTTTTACAATTTTCGATAAATAATAAATAATTATTTAACTATTGAATACTTTGTTTTGTCTTGATTTTTATTATTATTACGGTTTATGTCAATTATTAACACACAGATCGTGAAAAAACTATCACTCTCGTTACGAGTAGAGTTGTAAATAATGCGAAAATAATACAAAAACCTAATTTTAAAATCATTGTCCATTTATTATAATCATTATTATCACTACAATGTTTTTTTTTATTTTGTATATTTGTATCAACACTAACAATTACTTAACAATTCAGCAACTCTCAATATGGGTTTTTTTCTTTCACTTTCTCCCAATGATACGCTTAACAACAATGACTTTATAATATCTTCATTTCTTCTTTTATGTTTATATATGCATGGCATATTTTTAATGAAATAAAAATCAACACAGTATTGATACTTTATCTTTTGTATTTTTTTATTATTTTTACCGAAATATATTGTAAATATACTTTTTATTGTTTTATATTTTGTAATATTTTTTATTATATATTTTATAATTTATATATATTTATTTTTACATAATTTTATGATTTTTTTTCAATACTTATTAAATAATTTTTATTTTTTTTTAAATAATATGTAGTTAATTATTTAGTTCATCAATTTTTTTTGTATTATTTATATTATTAAATTTTTTCTTACTTGTTTAATTTTTTTAGAGATTTTTTTTTTATTTATTATATATTTTATAATTTTATATATATTTTTTACAGAATTTAATGTTTTTTTCATAACTTTTATTAAAAAGTTTTTATTTTTTTTAAATAATATTTTTTTTTATAGAATTTAATTTTTTTTCTCCATATTATTTAATTTTTTTGTATTATTTTTATTATATAAAATAATTTAATATTTAAATAAATAATATAAAATATTATTTTTAATATTTATATTTATTTAATTTTTTAAATTTCACATAATCACTTAATATTTATTTTTTTAATATATACATACTTTATATTAATATTATATTATTTTAATTCAAAAATAATTAATAAAAAATTAAAAAATCCTACCTTGAATCGATTGCGCTGTTTGTTGATGCTTATCTTGCTGTTGCATGGTTAATAGACAATTATCCATGAAAGTAAGAATGATAATTGCTAAACTAGCACACAGTCCCGGTAATTTTTTATTGTATCCCATTTTGGAAATATTTTGTTTGTTTTCTCGAAAAATTGCCTCAAAAGGGGTTTTTTAATTATTTTAGTTTTTTTTAATAATAATTTTTATTTGGATCAATTTTGATGTCTTATTTTATATATTTTAATAATAAAAATTCATGTTTTACTAAATCAAGTGTAAAATATATTTTTCGTGCAAAAATTGCATCATTTTGGATGGTCGATTATTTTTTTTAGTAATTTTTTGTTGTTTGCTTATCTAAAAACTTTATTTATTGCACCACTAACTAATCTTTGTTATTTTTAGGTTTTAATACATTTTTTTATATAATTATTCATGCCTTCAATTTTTTTTTATTTTTTTTTTCTTGTTTCTTTTTTCTCGACAATTCAATTTCATTCATTCATTAAATTATCTGTGAATGTTGCTGTGATTATTTTTCGAAACTAGCACACTGCTGGTGACTGCAGCTATATGTTGTAGCTCTATGCAGATTTCAACATTGCTCACTTTATATTTTTACTTATTCTTATTATTTTTATTATTTATTTGCCTGCATTAAATTATGGTGCACGCGTGCAGACAAAAGTGATCAACAGTTGTTGTTTTCTCGTGTATTGTTACTCGCTGATTTTTTTTTCAGCTAATTGTTATTTATTTATTTATATTTCTGTTTCATTAGTAAAAATTATTTATTTCTATTTTTTTTTATTTTTTTGGAACGGAACTCCATTTATAGACAGCACGGCTTGATTACTAATTTTATTTATGTTGCCAAGTAATCGTGTTCGATATCACATTATTAATTTTTTTTATCAATCAATTTTTTATTTTATTAATTTTTTCGTTGCAATTGTTGTCCAGATGCAACATTTCTGCAGTTTAGAGTTTTCCATGCACGCATTTGATTTTCGTGCATTTGTTAGAAAATAAATTTTAATTAAAAAAAATCGAAAAAAATTCAAAATAAATAAAAAATAAAAAAAAGTCGGCGAAACACAGCGACAATTACAATCTCAACGACACGAAAGAAACTTTTCAACTGACTACCACAATATTTTTTTTCGTACATACAAGCTGCAATAATCACAAATTCAAACCATAGCCCCCCTTTCCTTTTTGTTTTTTTGCCATACACGAGCGTGGTGCGCCGTAGAAGAGTGTTTGTCGTACGAAAACGCAAGACAAGAGAGTAAAACGAATGTTTGTATGTTGTATTTTCTTGCGAATGAGTGGAGCAGCACGGTAACAAGTTTTGTTCGGAGTCAACATATAAAAGTGGTTTTTTATTAATAAAATTGAGAGGAAAATTCAAACAACATATTTATTTGGTGTTGTGTTGGTATGTTAACCGTACTGTTAGGCAGGAACAGTAAGGAAAAAATTTTAATTTAATTTAATTTTAAAAAAATAATTTAATAAAAAAAATATTTAATTTAATTTAAAAATAATTTAATTTAATTTTTTTAATTTTAAAAATTATATTTTAAATAAAAAAAAGTAAATTAATTTTTTAAAAAATATTTTGAAAAAAAAAATACATAATTTGTGATTTCATTAAAATAGATTATTTTGAATAATTTTTAATTTTTTGTGAAAAAAAATAATATTTTTTAAAATATAATAAATTTATTTTAAAAATTTATTATTATTTAAAAAAAATATAATAAAATTATATAAAAAGTATAAAAATAAAAAATTTTTTAATTAATAAATAAAAAAAATAAATTGAATTAAAAAAAAATTTATTTACAAAAATGATTAATTATTTTTATTTTTTTTCTATTTTACAATATTTATTAATTATAAAATTTAAATAATTATTTTTTAAAAATTTAAAAGATTTTTATATTTTTTTTAATTTTATAGAATAATTTCCAAATTTAATTTCATTTAATGATTTATTTTTTGAATTTTAAAAATTAAAATAATTAAATTAAAATTTTTAATAAATAAATTATTATTTTTTATTAAAAAATAAAATTAGAAATTTAATAAAAAATAAATTAAAGATCAATCAAAAAAAATATTTTTTTTTATTTTTAATTCAAAATAATGAATCAAATTTATTTTCTTTTAAATTAAAAATTATTTTTATAAAAAATATATCAAATTAAAAAAAACGAAAAAAAAAATAAATGTTTAAAAAAATAAATTTGATACCTTTTATATCTACAGATCAAAAAAATAAATCACATTTTAATTTTTGTATAAAAAATTTTTTTTTCTTTATTTTCTTTTAATTTTTCTCTTAACTTTTACTACCCGCTGTATGATTCGCGGATGCTCCTAACGATTGTTCCTCGTACGTCTCCAACACATCAGCCAAATGCTCATTATCACGAGGTCTCTTGAAAGTCTTTTTCTTAATGGGATTCTTCTTGCGTTTCGGCACTAATGGCTTCTTCGGACCCTGATCTTGCATCGACCTGATGCCTTGTTTCTCCAAATATTCCTCAATTTTGGCGTCATCCATGGCATCAACAGCTGCTCCGCGCCACAGCTTCTGAAATTCCTCATCGACGAAGAAATTACACGTTCGATCGTTATAAAAAAGTACTTTTTTCTTGTCAATCGGTCTCGTAATTGTGATAATTTCATTCGCTCTCGCCTTTAAAACTTTCTCGCAGTGTGGCAGTGACTCTTGTACATCGTCTAATAACACGCCGCCAATACCTTTGAGGTCTTGATGTCGCAAAAGTTTGATCAAACTCTTGCCGTCACGCAATTTGTACACAGCCTTGAACACAAATTCGCCCTCGGGCGTCACTTCGATCTTTGGATTGTTTCGCAGAGCTTCGTTTTGCAGCCAATTCTTCACGGAATTGCCAATGTCGAGTTGATTTGTCTCGTCGAGGATGTCTTCGAGCGACAACGGGTGATCGTCGCCTTCCTGATGTCGCGTTCGCATGTGTTTGACAATTTTAGCAAGGACTCCGAACCGATATTGGGAACTTCCGGTCATCGTTTTGTAGTTTGTGGCATCGAGACGAGGCCCAGCACTCGACGAAGGACGAGATTTGGGCTTCGAAGCATCTTTGGAAGATGTAGCAGACGACGCATTTGACGATTCTTTGACCTTTTTCTCGATAGTTGGCAACGCATGAGCTCGCTTTTTGAAAAGCTCACGTTCTCGCAACAACGCTGGATCCATTTTGAGCTTTTAATGTGACGGGATTTCAGGTTTTTTCAATGAAAATCGACGGAGCCTCTTGAATTTTTTGTTTTTCGTCGATTTTTGAGTCGGTCCAAAGTGATAAATTGCCATTGCTGATTCAAACTGACCCATGACACAAACAAATTTCGCTACAAATGTGCACTAGAGCGTCTTTTCTGACGATTTTTCGAAAATTCTCTTCATTTCTGCATCAAATTCTGGTAAAATGAGTCAAGATACGATCGATAAGTTGTACGCAAACTACGATGTGCTCTCCGAAGCACTGACAAAGGGCAAAATCGCAGACTACGAGCTCGAATACAAGGAAATATTGAATGCTGTTAAAGGGAACGCCAAGGAGAAGAAGCTAGCGGCACAATTTATCCCCAAATTTTTCAAGCATTTCCCGAGCTTGGCTGACACCGCAATCGATCGCCAACTGGATTTATGCGAAGACGAGGATGGCATCACACGAAGACAGGTAATTTTCGAAAATTTTAAAAAATTTTATCGATCGAGGTTAGAAAATCGATAAATTTTGTTTATATTCTCGAAATTTCCATTAATCCCGTGAATTTTTCAGGCCATCAAAGATTTGCCCAACTTTTGCAAGGACACAAAAGAACACACGCCCAAAATTGCCGACATCCTATCACAACTCCTGCTCTCGGATGACCCCATGGAACTACAACAAGTCCATTTGTCGCTTCAGCAGTTGGCAAAATACGACGTTCTCGGTACTTTAAGTGGCATTTTCAGTCAAATTACGGCCGGCGACGAAGCTACTCGTGCACGTTGCTTCCAATATTTGTCACAAAAGTTCATGAAATTCTGCGGAGATCTCGTCACGAAGGAAATTGAAACGTTTATTGTCGTGGAATTGAAGAAAATCTTGCAAGATGTCACCGCGGATGAGTTTCATTTGTGCATGACGATCCTGGCGAAGACAAAACTTGCCTCTACTGTGTCAGGACATCAGGAATTAGTGAAGATTGCTGTTGAACAAGCCGAATTGGATGTCGAGTTGAGTGGTACTTTGGCTGCAGAAGATGAAGTTATCGAAAGATTCATCTTTTGTGCGACAGAAGCAGTCCCATATCTCTCAAATAAGGTTGAATCGACACCTTTTGTCAAATTCATGTGCGAAAAGTTGCTTCCGTTGAGTACTTGGAACTTAATTGGCGCCGCCGACGATCAAAGTCAGACCCAATTACGACTTTTGAAGGTATTTGCTGAGTTGTGTACCTATTGCGGGACCTTGGAAAATCCTCAGGAGGCTGTCAAACGGATTTATGCAATTCTACAGGAATATATGCCCTTGCCGCCATTGGATACAGACATCTCTGATACTCCCTCGTTCCAATTCTCGCATGCCGAATGTTTGCTTTACGCATTACATTGCGTCGGAAAACAAGCTCCCGAGTTCTTGACGTTCCCCGAAGACGCTGCCAGCTTGAAAGACTTCAAACAACGCATTCAATACTTGGCTCGCGGCACACAGGGTTACCTCAAAAAGCTCCAAGAGGCAATTAAGGGACAAACTCCGGCAGAATTGAAGAGCGACGAGAACCAAATCAAGGTCACCGCACTCAAAACGACCTCGAACATCAGCACATTGATCCGCGATTTGTTCCATTCGCCGCCATTGTTCAAAGCCAAAGTCAATCTTTCGTGGCTCGCTCCGAAAGGAAAAGATGGCGCTGCATCTGTTGTCGATTTAACAAGTCCCGGCGGAGGCGCAGGCACCAAACGTCATGCTCCCATCACTTTTGACGGGACTCCAAACAGCAAGAAAGGAAAACGCACCGAAGGACAAGACCAGAAATATTATGCGCCGCCCTCGGGAAAATATTCGGCGGGGGTGAAAAATTACGCAGGAGGCCAAGCAGGCGGCAATAAACGACGACAAGGCGGCGGCGGAAGACGATCCGGAGGAGGCGGAGGCTTCCGAAGTGGACAAAAACGCTTTGGGCGCTATTAGAGACGCGAGACACCGTATGCAACATTTGCATAAAATTTAGTTTATGACCGACAGTACACAAGAGCATTTTACCCGTTCATCGTAGTTTTAGATCATTTTCTCACAATTTAGTTCGCATTTAGCGCGTAAGATGATTAACAAAACAATCGAGAATGAAAATTTACCGAAAATTCGGTAAATCTTAACATTTAAAAATACTAAAAATTAAATCTAGTTTTGAATAAATTGAATCTTTTCCTTTGATAAAATTATAAAAATAAAAAACTTCTAATATGAAAAACAAAATTTTATTTTAAAATTCTATTTTATTGATTTTTCTAATAGTTTCCTTTAATACAATGCAATTATTCCTAATTTCTATTAATTTTTAATAGTATTCGATACAAAATATATTTTCTGATTATTTAATGAATTTTTGTTCTCAATTATTTTTTTTTTATTTTTATTTATTTTAATGATAATCAACAGAGAAACCATTCAAGTACGAAGAAGAAATTAAAGGTAATTTTTTATTTGGTCACTATCGTTTTTTTAGAATTATTTTTTTTTAATTTTTACTATCACCAATATTGGAAAATTTTTAGTTACAAAATGCAGTTTTTTGTACATTCAAGGGAAGGAATTTGGTTGAAAAAAAATGAAATTTTTAAATTATTGTTTTCTGAGCAATTTTTTAAATTTTTTAAAAAATTAAAATTTTAATCAAAATTTTTGAGAATTTGTTCGTAATTTTTTTCGTAATTCTTATTAAAATTTAAAGTTTTTAAATTTTATCTATGAAATTTTTTTTTTATAATTTAATTTTTTTAATTGACAAAAACTTTTAAGTTAATTTTTTAAAAAATTATTTTTTCCAAAAAAAAAACAAAAAACAAAATTTTGTTAAAAAAATTTTTTAAAATCAATTCTATTTTAAATTTTAATTCAAAATTAAAAATTCAAGAATTTTTGGGCGAATTAAATTTCATTTTAAGCAACCATAATTCCATAAAGACACATAAAAAATAAAGGCGGGTAACTCAATTCAATCATTCAAGGGTCAATATAAAACGTAAAATTAGAAATTTAAACAGATCTACAGTTTTAGCCATAAATTAGGGTGTCAAAGCAGTGTCAATACTAAATAAAAAGTGTGCACTTTTTAATGCTATAACAACACTTTTGACTCTTAATATCTACTTTTTCTTTTTTTTTTAATTATTCACGTGATTATTTTTTATCTCTAATAAAATTAAAAAGGGGGTGAATTGTGCGTTAAAAATAATAATAATATTATATCTTTATCACTTTTATCTTGTTCAATTGTAGTTATTTGCATAGTAAAAGACAAAAATGACGAAACAGCCAAAGAATCAACTACGGACTGTGTCGCTATTAAAAACATCTTCCGCTGCAATCCGGTTTTTTGAATGTCCTGTTCGATGGTTGCGGATTTTGTAGATTGCGGAGTGAAGTGTCGCCGTATTGGATGCCAGAACCAACTGAAAAAAATAATGAATTTTTAATTTAAAATATTTAATATGAAAAAATATTTAAAAATATTAAGAATTTATTTAGAATTAAAAAATTAGAAGAAAAAATTCGAAGAAAAATAAAAAAAAATATTGAAAAAAATAAATTAAAAAAATATTGGAAAAAATGAACACCTAAAAATATTTTTTTTTTTAATTTAAAAAAATAATAAAAAAAATATTTGTAAAAAAATTAAAAATAAAAAAAAAATATTAAAATTGAATTAAAATTAAATTCAATTAAACTGAATAAAAATTTGTAAACATTTTTAAAAATTATTTAAAAATAAAAAAAAAAATTAAAAATAATTTAAAAAAATATATCATTCGAAAAAAATTAATAATTTCTTGAAAATTTTTTCGAAAAAAAAAAAATATTTAATTTTTAATAAAAAATTTAAAATAAATTTACCTGAAACGGGATCCAATTCACCATTTTGTATCTTCGCCAAGATCGTCTTTGAACACTTAAGGAATGCTTCTTCGACATTTTCACCGGATTTTGCACTTGTTTCGAGGAAAACCATCTCATTTGCCTGCGCAAAATTACTTGCTTCAATAAAAGTAACTTCCCGTTCGTCTTCCAAATCACGTTTATTGCCTACAAGTAAGATCACGATATTTGGACTTGCAAGAGTACGAGCGTCAGACAACCAATTTTCAAGCACATTGAACGAATCGCGGTTCGTTATGTCATAAACGAGCAATGCACCAGCTGCTCCTCGGTAATAACTGCGGGTTACGGAACGGAATCGTTCTTGACTGAAAATAAAATAATTTAAAATTTTGTTTTTTGAATAGTTTTTAAGGAAAAAACTCACCCAGCAGTATCCCAAATCTGTAATTTAATACTTTTACCTCCCACATTGATGATTTTTGAGCCAAATTCGACACCGATTGTGTGTGATGACCCCTCTTTGACTAAAAATAAACAAAAATACACATCAGTGAACGTGTTTACAGTCGAAACCAGTCAGTTGTCGAGTGAGTAATCAAATGCAATAAATTATTTATGTGCTTTAAAAGTCAGGTAACAAAATTTTTCATGCAAATACGTGATTTTCGCAACTTTTCAACCTCATCTCTCGCAGGTTACTTACATTTACTTTCGATAAATTGATGCAAAATGCACGATTTTCCCGTGCCAGCACTGCCGATCACCAAGAATTTGAACAAAAAGTCTGCAAAATTAGAGTTAGTTGTTCTCCTTGAGACATTCCGTCACACAAAATGCAAAATTTATCAAACTTACCATAGGATTCCGACATTTTTTCCTTCACACAAATGTAAAAATGTCTCTCACGAACGATTTTCGCGACAATTAGACGCCAAAACTAAAAGAGAAACGCGAAATAAACACGAAATTAGCAGTTTTCTAATTTTTTGTATTGTGAACTTTCGCACTCTTGCTGAATTGTGTGCTGGACTCACGTCATGCGCGTGACACAAACACGTCGAAAGTGCATTAGGACCCGCATCATAACACAATTTCGTCATTTTCGAGTGTTTTTCGTGCTTTTTCCGCGAGTTTTCTTTGATTTTTTCCATTTTTTGTTTGTTCAGTGAGCTACGGTTGGTGCAACTGTAGCGAAAAAGCCGTGAAAATTAACGAATCACAGAGGAATAAGGTTATTTTGATAGATTCCGAGAAACCCGGAATTAAATCAAAATCCATGGAGCACTCGTATTCGCATCCAAGGGACAAAACGGACTCCGAGGCGACTGTGGGATGTAATAAAACGAGAACTTTGATGGTACATCGACCGCCACAGTGTCCTTCGTGTCATACGCATTCGCATGATGATGTAAGTTTTTATCTGAAAAGTGTTGAAAATGTTTTGGATTTCCTTCCATAAGGGTTTTTAGTGAATTTTCAGAGGGAAAAATGTTCAACGTTTGAGTTTTTAGTCGAAAAATTGTGGATTTTAGTTCTCGGAATGAATTTTTAGCTCTTAAAATGAACTTTTTAGCTCTTAAAATCAATTTTTAGATTTCGATTTGAAATTCTCAGCTCTCAAAATGAGCTTTTCATTCTCAAAATTAAAATTTTTGCTCTTGAAATCAACTTTTAGGTGTCAAAAATGAATTTTTTCGCTCTCGAAATGAGATTTTTCGTAAAATCCAAAAAATTTTTGATCATTTCATCATCATAATTTATCTTTTAATTGAATTTTCTGACTTTAACCAACTTTTCATCATTTTAGATCGACTTGGAAGACTCTCACAACGCAAATATCCCGCCGTACAATGAAGAAGCTGCCAAGGAGCAGATGGATGAGTGTTTCAAAATCTCGCTGCAGATCAAAAACAATCATTCCGACGAAGAACCATGGGAAGATCGCATCGTCAAGTACACTTGGACCCCCCAACAATCGAAACTTTTCAGCAAAATCGTTCGTTTACTCGATTTAGATCGACTTGCGAGACTCGCAATTGCCGGAAGAAGTCACGAAGCCATTCACCGACGAACGATAGTCGATAAATCCGTCGAACGCTTGAGGAAAGCCTTTGCCAGCGTTTCATGGGACACAAAATTAACTCAATGGGTTCACAGTATTTTGCTGGATAACTTACCTTCGTCATATTTGGCGATTTATATGGATACTTTACAAACGTTGAAAGCAAAAGTCCCGTCACTTACTGATCGGATAATTTTCGGGCGTCCCGGAAACATAAATCAAGATTTAGTCGGATATATTTTGAAAAAACCTTGGGAACCGCAAGTCGCTTATAAAAATCGCAAATTACCCAATTCCCCGTACATCGTCGTTGTTCCTTCTGGGCCAACGATGGGTCCTGCAAGCGGAAGGATGCAACAATGGCTCACTCTGTTCACGACAATGGCAGCTGTTGTGCCTGTTCAGGTACCCGTAACAGGTTCTATGGGCAAAAATCAACCTTTGCAATCCGTAACGGAGCAACTTCTCTTCACGACGCGCGCCAAACTGCAAGAAATCCGTCAAGAAACACCCGAACGCCCAATAATTCTCGTTGGATTCAATGCTGGGGCAGCGCTTGCGTTACAAGTTGGTGTCGTTGAACCCGTTAATTGCATCATTACCCTCGGATTCGGTTACAACACGATAAATGGTGTACGAGGAACGCCCGAAGATAATATTTTAAGTGTGCAAGTGCCCGTTCTCTTCATCGTGGGACAAAATGCAGCACGTTCAAGCCCCGAAGAGATCGAAACGTTGCGAGAACGGATGTCGGCAAATACCTCAATGGTTGTCGTTGGATCGGCAGATGATGCTTTACGTGTGGGAAAGACAAAACGGAAGATTGAGGGAGTGACACAAGCGATGATCGATAACATGATAATGGATGAGATACAAGAATTTGCAACAGCGTCTTTGGAAAATCCGACAAAAGTGAAGCCATATCCGATGGGAACGCCTGCGAGAGTGCTTGATCCGTCGCATACGTCTCCGAGTAAGATTGGGATTCAAACTTCGACTCCTTTGTCGTCAGGGAAGAAACGGAAAATTAGTGAAGGGGATGTTCCGAAGAAGCTTGGTAAGTTTTTTTTGATAGTTTTTTGTGAAAATTTGAAAAATATCGTAAAAAATTAAAATAATAGTCAAATAATCATAAATTTTCTTAAAAATTTTGAATAAATTTTTTAAAATTATAGAATATTAATATTAAAAAGAAAAAAAATTAAAGAAAATTTTTTACAAAATATATTTTTAAAAAAATAAAAAAAATTAATTAATAGAAAATTAAATAATTTAAAATTTTTATTTAAACATTTTTATACAAAAGTGAAAAATCTAAATAAAATTTCTATTAGTTAAATTTCAAAATTATTTTTAATTTTTTTTTAATTTTAATTTAATTTTTATGAATCAAAAATTTTGAATTAATTTTTTTATGACAAATTTGTAGAAAATCATCAAAAATAGTAAAAAAATTCATGAAAAAATAAAAATTTAAGGGAAAATTTTTTTATATTCTGAATTCCATTAGTTTTTATTCAAAAAATGTTAAAAACTTGAAATTAAAAATTTATTAAAATTTTAATTTTTAATTTTTTAAATAAAATTTTGAAAATTAATAAAGAATCTTTAGAAAAATTTCGGATAATTCAACTAAAACTCTTTGATAAAAAATTAAAAATTTGTAAAAAAATTCTTTTAAAATTTTGAAATTTTTTTTTCAAACATCAAATTCCGATTTTCATAAAAAACTTAAATTAAAATTAAGTTAAATTTAATTTTTAATTAATTAAATTATTTTTTTTTCTTTTTAGGTCGTCCTCGTTTGGATCGAAGCGACATAACATCACCTCCAAAGAAAATGCCTCCAAGCAAAAATAAATTAATTTCTCTCGTACAACCAACTGGCAAAGTTCTCGACGACGCCATTCAAAGCATTTTACCATCACAAAGCGATTCTTCGTTGAACGTCCTTCACATCGACAGCAAAAAACTTTCTCCCATCCCTTCGATCAAAAGCGATTCTGGCATAACAAAACTTGAGATCAAACCAGCAAACGCAAACGCCCAAAAGCAACTCGCAAATTCATCAATTACCTTCACGACAACTCCAACGGGCAAAATTCCGCGACAAACGTTCAAAGTTATCTCCGGAAATCAATTTATTCAGCTAAAACCGAGTCCTTCAACGACAGCAACGAACGAACAAAAGTTCATAACTGTCAAATCTCAAAATGCAGGAACAAAAACCGGCGGAACATCCAAAATTTACACACTAAAATCGGGAGTTAGTGGCACGGGACAGACGTTTATCGAGACAAAACCTGGCATGCAATCGAATTTCAGCCCGACGAAATTCACGATAATGAAACAAAGTGCGGGAAATTCTTCGACAACGTCAGATTCGTCGTCAACGACACTCAGTGCGGATTGCAGTGGCACCGATTTCACAAATATTCTCGATATGCCGGTTGTTTTTGCCGACAGTGATGGCAATATAACGCCTGAAGTTGCATCTCCCGCAACGACGACGACGTACAAAACGATCCAAAAGCCAACGACGATCACGCAACCACGAACGCAGTACATAATCCAAACGAAATCGGGCACTCAGAGTACAACAACGAGCTCTCCGTTCCAAACGCAAGGCAAACAATTCGTCATTAGCAGTATCGCAGGCCAAAAAACTGTCACGAAACCCGGAAATATGGTCATTTTGAACAAAAATCCGATCAAAACGATGTCAACGACAACGACAACCAAAACTATCGGAGGTCCAATGACAACAATCAAGTACGCGCGCATCGTCACAACCACAGACGGGCAGAAAATTGTCATCCCAGCAACTTCGGGATCTCCGTCGTCGAGCATCATTCAAAGTAGTAGCACTTCGTCGTCGCCAATTTCGAGCGGAAAGAAAATTGAGATCATCAATAGTTCGATTATTAAGCCTGCTGACCCGAAATATCAGCCAATCATCATAAATGTTGACAACAAGGGACAACAAATCAAGAAAGTTTATCGAAATGTCGATGGCACGACACAATCTACCGTACAATTGCCCATTCAGACGTCGATGAGTCAGCAGGGAACTGCGGGAACGATCGTGATTCAACGACCAAAGACAGCAATTTTGAACAGAGGCAACTTGACGGTGAAGAGGGTGAATGTCCCGCCAGGTACAAATGTGCTGACATCGACGCAGACGACACATGAGACAGTTTTAACGAAGAAGAATTAAAAGAGGAGAAGGAATTTTATTTGAAAATGTTTGTTAATAATCTCTTTGAGGGAAAAATCATAAAGAATAAAATTTAAAATATGAAAAAAAAAATATTTTGCCATTTTTCTTATGAAAATGAATTTTAGTTATTTTAATTCAAATTTATAAAAAAAAAACCTTTTTGACAAATTAAAAATTTAAACCATAGCAGGCCTTAATTTTTTTTCAAAATTTGAGATTTTTTGAGTATTTCTTTTTTTTTCAATTTTTTCATAAATTAAATTATTTTTGATGCATTTTTTTCTATATTTTTTTGAAAAAAAAAATTCGATATTTAATGTTTTCAATTTTTTTCTGTTAAAAACTTTGAAATATTTAATATTTAAAAAATATTTCAAATAAAAATTAAAAAGCATTTGAGAAATATTTAAAAAAATGCGAAAATTTTTGGTTCGATAAATTTAAAAAATGCTAAATTTTCAATTTTTTAAAAAATTTAAAAAAATTAAATTTTAAAAAATTAATTTTAAAAAATATTTTCAAATAATTTTTAATTATTAAAAAAATTTTTTTTTCTCATAAAAAAAAATTTAAGAAATCTTCTGAATTTTTGTAAATTTGAAAAAATTTCTTGAGCAAATTTTCGTATAATTATCAACCAATAAAAAGTTCTTTGGAGATAAAAAATTAAAAAATTTTTGAATGCCTCAACTTTTTTTCAAACAGCAATTCTAATTAAAAAAATAAGAAAAAAAAAAAATAAATTTGTATATTTTGAATTTTTTAACAATTTTTTTTTCATCAAATTGAATTTTTTTAATAAGAAATTTTTTTAAAAAATTATTTTTTACCTAAAATCCTTCTTCAATTTTTTTTTGACATTAAAAAAGTAAAAAGAAAATTTTTGTTAATTAATTAAATCCAAATATTTTAATCTCTCCAATAAATTTTGCTACAAATGAGAGCAAAGAAAAAACTTAAAACTATCGCAATAATATAATACACTGCTGCGAAATTAAATTTGGGTGACTTTTGGCGTCACATTTCTTGCACTGGTTTATTTACAGCTTGGTACGGTGCCGTGTCCTTCGTAATGCTAAATTTGGCTCCATCTTTCTTCATTTTCGTCACAAGCCGCGCCAAATTTCTCGCATCATCGATGCCCGAATGAGGTTTGCCCACAAATTTCAGTCCGACATGATTAATCGCGTGATTAAACGACGTTGGCTTAATTTTGTAGTGTCGCATAAAAATTTTCCGCACATCGATCCATTGCCCGAAATAAGGAGGTTTTCGTAGTTTTTTCCTTGCACATTCCTTACTCAACGTGATGATATCCCAATCGGTCCATGTACAAAGTGCGACATTCATTCCGGCGGAATCGACATTTGTCTTTGGCAGCACGAGATTTCGCTCCTTGCAAATTTTCTGCATCCACAAATCAAAGTCCTGGAGGCACTCTTTCATCGCACAGCCATTGTTGACAGTCGTTTGCGTGATTCCCGTGAGGCGAACGCAGAAATCCGTCAGCGTGGAGAATTCAACAGGTTTCAGGTAACGTTGAAATTCCGCTTCAACGTCGCCCGTATCGACTTTAACCAAAACCGAGGGGAATTCGATGATTTCTTGTGTCTTCCATTTGGCTTGGTCAGCTTTTTCCCAACACGTCGCCTCGAAATCTAGGCAAATAAAGTACTTGAAAGGGTCTCCTTTGGTTTTGCGTGAGCCATTTTTGTGTTTTCGATCAATGCGGGTTTCGACATTCGCGGGAGGTGCTTCGACGGTCGTTAATAAATTAAATCTTCTACAAAGAAAAATGCGATTTTTGTGAGTTTTAGTGTTTGGAAAGGGGGGAAATTGGTTACTTACTTTGCTAAATCTAACAAAGACACTTCCATAATGGCTTTGTGGGCATTCCATTTGTCCGAAATGCGAAATTTTCGAAAGTTTTCGTCAAAAAATGATCAATTTTCCAATGTTTTGTTCTCGTGTTTTTGTTTATCGTACGCTGTATGTCTCGTACATCTATAGCAGCGTCATCCAGAAATGGCGTCAAAAGTTGTGGGGGAGAAAATTTACAATAGGGGAGGGAAATTTACAAGATTTTTATATTAATTTTCTGAATTAAAGTCAAATTTAATGAATTTTTTTTTTATTTTTTCCAAAAATTTTTGTGAAATTAAAATAAGGCCGCTCCAAATGAAAATTAAAAATAAAGTCCGATGCCCCATTTTAAAAGTCAAAAATCCAATGGGGCAAAATAAAAAAAAAGTTAAAAATTTCATCAAAATTGATCGTTTTTTGTTGTATTTTCATAATTTTTCAAGACATTTTCAAAAAATTTTATAAAAAATTTTGAATTTTTTTAATTTTTGTTTTGAAAATCATATTTTAACTTGAATTTTCTTCTTTAAAAAAATTTTTCATAAAATTACTGAATTTTTTTCAAATTTTTTTGACAGTTTTTTTCTTATGAAATTTTAATTTTTCCATTTTTATTTAAAAATTTTAATTTTGTTAAAAAAATCTATTTTAATTATTTACATAAATAAATTGATATTAAAAAACTTAAGAAATTCATCCAAAACATTTAAATTTTTGTATCGTTTTGAAATTAATTTTTTTTTTTCTTTTAAAGCTCTTCAAGAAGAATACTTTTTCTCTTTCAAAATTAAATACCTAATTAAAATTGATCGCTAAAAAATTAAAAAAAAATAGTCTTGAACTTAATTCTAAAAAATTCAAATATTTTTTAAAAAAATTTGAATCAAAAATGGGCATGAATTTATTTATTTTTTTTTTTTATTTATTTATTTAAACATTAAGGATCTATTTCTTAGAATTAGAAAAAAATAAACAGGTAGAAACAAACAAAAATACATTTTTGATCTACAAAAAATTAATTTTTTACCTGATTTTGAAAAAAAAAATTTTTTAAAAGAAGGTCAAAAACTCTCCTTAAATGGATGACGCCATGTACCATACAGGCTGTACGTGATATACGAGACTTTTACGCTGATTCAAGCATAATTTTGCCAATGAGACGCATGAAATTGATAACTGTTTATTTACCCTCACGAACATTTCTCGTACACACGTATGTCTATGTGTACGTACCTTCTCGTTGATTGGCTGCCAGAAACCCAAGCGTCATTTTTTAACTGACATTTCATTAAATAAGAGACGCGCAGTGCGAAAACACGTAAATTCTCGCCTAAAATAAATTAAAAAATCAGGTAAATATCTCGCAAAACATCAATTTAACGTCCTTGCACCCGGATTCGATGATAGTTTTTCGCTAACCCTCGCGGTTTTCGAGAAATCCCGATAATTATGGTGCTCGAGAAAAAGACGCGCGATTCCTGCGGTTGATTAACCTCCCCCAATTTGAAAGTTTTGTTTGAATGTTTTTTTATTTCCAATTGCAGAACTCGGATCTCTAACAATGTCTGATAAACGCCGTGCCACGAGATACGGTGCCTTTTTCGAGTCTGCAGACAAAGTGGCGTCATCAAAAACGGAAAAACCACGCAAAAGCCCGTCGCGCAACGAAGCTGCAATGAAGCGTGAGCAAAGCGCGTCTCCCGTAAAGAAAACATCAAAATCTCGTCCCGCATCAAAGTCTCCCGCACGTTCCCGGGGCAGACCAAAGTCGAAATCGCCTGCGCGTGTCGTGAAAAAAGAAACGAAGAAGCCCGTGAAGAAGGAAGTCGAAGAAGTTGACGAGAAAAAAGCTGCGAAAAAGAAGGAAAAAACCCCGAATGTCGTAATTGAGAAACTCAAGACGACAAAAACGTCGAAAGACGAGAAGAAAAGCCCCAAAAGTGCTGAAAAAAAGGAAAAAACTAAGACAAGTCCGAAAGTAACGCGAAGATCTCCCGCTCGTTCGGCGAAATTAACTGCTAAATCCGCCATCGACAGTGATCCCGATTTCAGTCCGCGTCCCGTACGCAAGACGAGAAAAGATGCTGCTGCGGAACTCCGTAAATCCGCAAGTGTCAGTCAAAGTCGCAGCGTTGTCGATGCCAGTCCTGAATATTCCGACACTGACGACGTCGAATTAACCTTCAAACGTCGTCCTGTCTCCAAATTGGATGAATTTAAGGAATTCGGAGGACAATGGGGATGTCTCTTGATGCTTTTGCTCTTGCCACTCGTCACTTACGGGCTCCATTATTACTGCAACGGACGCACTTGCAGTTTCCGCAAGCCAAACTTGAATGATTTCAAGCAACTCAGCACTTACTACAACCTGGATTTGCTCAAATTCGTCTTGCCATTCTTCTTGGGTGTCTTTACGCTCAACATGTTCCCGCTCGGGCGTGTCATCAAGGTACACACGGATCGCGGATACTCCGAATATACCTTCAACGGCTTGACTTTGGCAGTTTTATCGGGTGTTGCAGTCGTTGTTGCCGAATATTTCAAGTACAATGTCGTCGATACCGTTTTGCGGAACTACAATCAACTGGTGCTCCTGTATTTGGTAAATGCTTTGGTTCAATCCGTTTTTGCTTACGTACGTTCGTCGTATGTCGCCCAAACGCACTGGAATCCCTTTGCCAAAACCGGAAATTTCCTCTGCGATTTCTTCGTGGGACGCGAAATTAACCCCAAATGGTTCTCGTTGGTCGATGTCAAGCTCGTGCATTATCATCTCTCCGTTATCACGACATTGCTGCTTAACTGCTTCTTCTTGTACAAGAATGTAAAGTTCCCCGTACTCGAAACCGAGCTGGAATTGAAGATGCACGAAAAGGCATTGTATTTGCTCCAAAGTGCGAAATTCGACGTAGCGCCATTGGTTTTGTCATTACTCGTCGTTGTCTATTGCTTGGATTTGTTGGTGTTTGAACATCATTTATCGAAGACATTTGAACTGCAATATGAGGGCGTTGGAGCAGGATGTTTGTTGAGATATGCAGTTTTCCCGTTTTTGACATCTTTTGTCGCCAAATACGTTTTCGACTTCAAAGTCAAGTTGGATTGCTGGGTTTTGTGTGTGCTTGGAACTGTATTTTTATTGGCTTTGGTCACGAAACGCTTGGCGAACAAGACAAAGAACGACTTCAGATGGAATCCTTCGAAATCATTGAGTAAGTTTTTCATTAAAATTTGAATTTTTTTCATTTTAACATTGAATTTTTTCCTTACAGAAGTTAAATCGATCCCAACTTTCCAAGGCTCCCGCTTGTTAGTCGACGGATTATGGAAGACGGTACGTCAACCCAACTACACTGCTGACGTTTTGTGCTACTTGTCACTCCTTTTGGTCGTTCTTGGGCGCTTTGCATGGCCCCCAGTTGTTGCCGTTGTCTTTTCCGTTGCACTTTTGGTGCATCGCGCCCTCCGTTTGGATGCCCGACACGCCAACAGATACGACTCGGCATGGCAACGATACTGTACGGAAGTGAAAAATCTTCTTGTACCATACGTCTTCTAAGATTTTTTTTGCGACTTTCTCTCTAATTTTTTTACACATTTCATTGACGACGCACATATTTTAAACTCGGATAGTTTATAAAAAAAATTTATACATAATTTCCTGTAAATAATCAAAATTTATTTGATTTTTAATTATAATCAGTAGCTTTAAGAAATTTTTTTTAAGCCTGGACAAAAAAAGAACATAAGACATGATGGAAAATTTTTAGATTTAATTTAAATTTTAGTTGCAAAATACATATAATTTTGTACAAAACAAGAGATGACGAACGTACAAAGAGTAAAAAGACTCATTCAGTAACTTTCTTTAAAAAAAAACACTCACCTTTCAGTTAACAAAAATATTCTAAATACAAAGAATTGGTGCCACACATCAGTAGTGCTATCATATTATTTAAAAAAAAAAATTAGGAGTACAAATATTTTCGAAAATAATAGAATATCTTGTAGCAAAAATTTACAAAATAGAAAATTATAACTTCTTTAAATATTTAAAACAAAAAAAATTAATAATAAATAAAAATTAGTGATTTACAATGATAATTAAAATAAAAATAAAAGCAAATAAATATATATTAGAAAAAATATATATTATTAAAAAAATATATTTAAAATTAATTATAGAAGGCGAGAAAAAAATAAAAATTAATTATAAGAGTGTGTTTGATCAAACAAAAAATAATATCAGAAAATAAATTATAATTATAAGACTTTTGAAAAAATTGATAAAAAAAATTTATTGATGTTAAGGATATTGATATTTTTGGAGAGATAATTTTTTGAAATAATAAAAATATATGTAAATAAAAATTTTTGAGTTTTACTTATTTCCTTATTAATTAATTAAAAAAAATATTTTTTAAAATCATTTTTGAATTAAAAAAATATTTTTTAAAATCATTTTTGAATTTAAAAAAATATTTTTTTAAAATTATTTTTGAATTAAAAAAAATTTTTTCAATTATTTTTGAATTAAAAAAAATATTTTTTAAAATATTTTTTTAAAATTTTTTTAAATTAAAAAAAAAATATTTTTGAATTAAAAAAAAAATATTTTTTAAAATTATTTTTGAATTAAAAAAAAATATATTTTTTAAAATTATTTTTGAATTAAAAAAAAATATTTTTTTCAAATTATTGTTTAAAAAAAAAATATTTTTTAAAATTATTTTTGAATTAAAAAAAATATTTTTTAAAATTATTTTTGAATTAAAAAAAAATATAAATTTTTTTTAAAAATATTTTTGACTTAAAAAAATGTTTTTTAAAATTATTTTTGAATTAAAAAAAATATTTTTTAAAATTATTTTTGAATAAAAAAAAATTTTTTCAATTATTTTTGAATTAAAAAAATATTTTTTAAAATTATTTTTGAATTAAAAAATTTATTTTTTAAAATCATTTTTGAATTAAAAAAAAAATAAGGAACAGTAGGTACCTAAATATTTATTTTATTATTTTTTTTTTATAAAAAACACATTTTTAGAGCTTTTCACCAACAACTTTATTTTGTGTGTTCCCCTTGTTATGATTGAAAGTACTGAGAGATGTTACACGGACATTAATTTTAACAAATTTTTTGTTTGTTTTTTACTTTCTTTCTTTTAACACAATAATTAATTACTATTTTATATATAATATTTGATGCTTCTGTTTAATAATATGCATATATGATAAACTTTGAATATTTTTCATACTCGCGGCTAAATAAGTTATGTATTTTGCTATATTAATATATATATTTTTTGTGTTGGGTAAGTTATGATAATGATAATTTTTTTAATTAAAAACGACAAATATACACTCAATATAACTTTTTGGTTGTTTTGTTCCTTGATTTTTGACCCCGTACCAGCCTAATACAGTTATACAACGTTTTTTATAATATTTTCTTTAAATATATATTTTTTATATATGTTTATTATATGGTTTATTATTTGGCTAACTTTCATATAATTTTCATATATATTTTTATTATTGCTCTAGAAACACAAGCTGTTATATATCTTTTTTTGTTTAATATATTTTTTGATTTAAATTAAAATTTTTAATGATACTGAAAATTTTTTATATTTTTTTCCAATTATATATTTTTTTAAATACGAATACTTTTATATATATTATGTTTGCTTTGATCATCTCAAAAAGTAAGTATTGTTGGTGTATTGTCTACTCACAATAACACGCGGAAGTTTTTCTTTCTCTTGTTTGAACTAGAAATTTCCGAAATGTGCATTAAAGTTAAAAATAAAAGTTAAATAAAATATAATTTTTGTGTGTTTTTGACATTCTGCTAAAAATAAAAATATTTTTAAAAAATATAATAAAATAAATAATTAAAGGTGAAAAATATTTGATATTATTTTTGACATATTCTTGGTTGTTTTGTGTGAGATAATTTTAATTAATTAATTAGAAATTGAATACTTTCTTTTTAAAAGGCGATACATTTTTCACTCTTTCATTTTTTTTTTTTAATAATAATTAATTAATTATCATTCGACTGTTAGGTTGTTTCGTAAAATTTTTAATAATTTTTTTTTTATTATTTTCTTGCATATTTTTGATTGAGTCAGCAATTCATTTAATATATATGTTTTAGTAAAAATAATATATTTTTTTAATTTATTTATTAAAAAATTAAAAATGTGTGGAAAAGGACGTCGATTATTGATTCAATGTAACGCGGTATGTCATCCAAGCATAAGTCTGTCTTTATGCTACTTTTTCTACGACTAAAAAACTGTTTGTTGACAATAACGTCGATTTAATCCTATATTATAATATTTATATAATTATACATTTATGTTAAAAGCAATAGTTATCATGGTTTAAGAATATGTTTTTGTTATATATGTGTGCTATCTTAGGTGTTCATCCATTTATACACATTTATTATATTATTTATTAATATTATAATTAAGCTACATTCTACAAATATTTTTTTTTATATATTTCATCTTCGTTAGTTAGAACATTTATTAATATTTAATATGTTGAATATGCATTATTTAATCACAAAAACATACATTTCGCTAGAAAGTAATACATTTATTAATGATAATTAAAATTATAATAGTTCATGTCGACTACTCAGATGTTATTGATGTTAGTTTGTAATCGCATAGTATATTCAAGTTTCATAAATTTTTGAAATCTTTTTTATTATTGATACGTAGAACGCTCACCTATATTAGCAATATTAATGTGATACTTTTTATTAATTAATATTAATTTTAAACATTCAGAGACATGTAATGTAACATTCAATTAAGTTATTAATTAAGAGATTAATTATGTATATATTTTTTGTTTAAATAGAGATTGACAGCGATATATCTTTTTTTTTATTTTTTTTATATTTTTTTTTCATATTTTGAGTTATCAACGAATACACAAGTATTTTTTAAGTAGTTGCGCATATTATTTTAAAAAAAGTACGGAAAAGGGGTTTTCCGAAAAAATTAAAATTTAAAAAAAATTAATTAAAAAATATTTTTTTATGATCTTTCATTAATTTTATAATGTTCCTGGTCACACATTTATTTAACATCTAATATTTTTTATGTTTAATAATAAAATGAATGCCTGATGGAAATAGAAAAGTCTGCAGCCATTCAGATTTTTCTATCATCAGGCAATGCATTATTATATATTTTTATAAGATTATTATTATTTTTTAGACAATAACATTTTTTTTTATTAAAGTTATTGTTACCAAGATTAATATATATTTTTTAATAAAACACCTTTTA
Source organism: Culicoides brevitarsis (assembly GCF_036172545.1). Classification (NCBI taxonomy): domain Eukaryota; kingdom Metazoa; phylum Arthropoda; class Insecta; order Diptera; family Ceratopogonidae; genus Culicoides; species Culicoides brevitarsis. The sequence continues at coordinate 35,909,125 of NC_087085.1, read as the reverse complement.
TATATCATTCATGCCTTAAAAACAAGATTTAATATTAAAAGGTGTTTAGAATTTCCATAATTATAGTCAGATTTGCCCATGTGCAATATTTATTTTAAATATTAATAATATATAATAGTTAAGATTAAAATTTATCAAAGTGCTGTGCATGCTAAATAAATTAATTAAATATTTTTTTATAATATTTATATCAGAAGTGACGACTTTTTTAATTATTTTTTCAACATAACATTTATTTTTGGTTTATATATGTTTGAGTATTATATTTTTTAAGCTTTTTTTCGATAAGACATTTTAATAGCTGTTGGGATGCAGTACGGTTGACGCATTTTTAGCTACAAAAATTTGATTAAATATCTTAAAATAATTAAATTTTAAGATAAATATTCAAATTTTTGTGTAAAAAAGAACAAATCTTTAACCGTACTGAAATAATTTTAATTTTATAATTGTTTTTATAAAACAACATTATTATAAAAATTACAAAAAAATATATTTTTTAATAATTTTTATAATAATGAAATTTTAGAAAATGACTTTCGCAGAGTATGCAGGGAGTAATATATTATAGATTATTATTTTTTTGATTTAATATTTTGAACATCGTTATATATGTTTAATATTTTTTGTAGTTTTAACATAAATAGGTAACGATAAATGCTCAAGGATAAAACTCTATTTTTTGTACTAGACATTAACAGAATTTTATACTATGGGTTAAACAATTAGCTAAATATTTTGCTAAACTACATGTATATTTTTATGTGCTTTAAAAAAAATAAAAATTTAATTTTTTTTTTTAAATAATTAAAATATTATTTAAAAAAAATATTTTTTTTAATAAAGTTAAAAAGAAGAAAAACCACAACAAAGTTAAAATCAAATCAATATTTGCGGTAAAGTAAATTATCGTAACCAATATTTATTTAATGTGCATTTATTATTTAATCTGTGGTGCAGTAACAATGTAATCATATGGCAATAAAATAATAATAATGATAATGATGTAATACGAGTATATTAATATGTTTATTAGTGTTTGTGTGTGTGCATTTTTATATATATTAAGTGCATTTTGATTAACAAGTGAATTATTTATTTTTTTTTCTTACTGTGATTCTTTCGTGGTTTGTTACGTCCATGTGATGCAATTTACAATTCCTTTAATTATTTTGTATATTTTTGTTTGTTAATAAAATTATGAGAAACAAAGACGATTCAATTGTGGGTATTTTGTGAGATTATCAGTTTTTTGTTCTTGGTTTATTTTTTGTGGCTACAAATCATCAAGTACTTCGTAATCTTCAAGTAGAGGATCTTGTTGAACAATTTGTGTAAAGTTGTTGTTGTTGTTTTGGTTAACCGAATCCTATTCGTCATCCTCCTCGTTTTGGTAGGTGACATAACGCACGGCTGATCTTTCGCCAACAATTAGTGACTAAAAAAATTTTTTATTTAATTTTTTTATATAAAATTTAAAAAATTTGAAGAATAGTTTAAAGTTTTTTTATTCAATAAAATTATTTAAATTAAAAAAATAATAAAAAAAATTAATTTAAATAAAAAAGGAGAAACATTAAAAAAAAAAAATAATTAAATATTTTTTAATTAAATTTTTGAATATAATAAAAAAATTAATTAAAAAATTAGTTTTATTTAAATTTAATTTTAATTATTTTTTTTTAGTAATTTTATTAATTATTTTTTTTTTTATTTTTAAAATTAAATAAAAATTAAATAAAAACACAAAAATTTAAAATAATAATATAAAATATTTATTCACATAATAATTTTCGTTAACAATTAAAATAATAATACATACTAAGGAACTATAAAATTAAAAATAAATAAACCTACCCAACAAATTTAACTAAAATTTCTAAAAATAAAATTCAATTTAACTTAAAATAAAATTAAAATCTAACAATTTTAAAGTTTCGTCGAGTCGCCGGCAGTGTCAATATTATTATTTATCGATTTTGCCATTTCCATAGTGTTCATATCAGATGTCATCGCGGGATTATCTACGCCTGGACCTACCTTTTTCTCTTCGCGCGTCGGCGGATTCTTGAGGAATCGCAATAACGGCGCATAACAGAAACATAAGAAGGCTATTCCTACCAACATCCATTCGAAACCGATGCTGTTTACCAAGGTACCGCTATTTTTTTGTACAAAATATTAATTTTTTTATTCGAAAAAATATTTTTTTTAAGAATTTTTTACCTGAGCGCAGGTCCAATCGCAAATCCAAGACAAAAAGCGACATCTCCCAAGGCATAAACGCTTCCATAAACCGCTGAATGCCGAATATCTACCAAATATCCGAGTTCTGGCATCATACAAGAGTCTACCATACCGATAGCGAAGCCTAATCCAGCATTCGGGAGAATCAAGTGGTTCATTGATGTAGCCATTGGGATCTAAAAATTAAATTTTCTTGATAAAAAAAATATTTTTTAATTTGAAAAATGAAACTTACACAAAGTAAACAGATGCCGATTATGATGAGACCCAACATTGCTGCGAGCCATCGACCAATTTTGTGTCCTAAAGGTCCAAATAAGTTCGTTCCGATTAAGTAACTGATCGATGCAGGTAAGAATGTTACTCCTTGTTCCCATCTACTGGCGCCCATTCGATCCATCATCCTAAAAAAAAAAATTAAATTTTAGGTCAAAAATTGAGAAAAAAATTAAAAATTTCTTACCAAATCGGAAGTGACGGCTCCAACATCGCAATTCCCATGTTGGCAAAGGTAATGGCTCCACTCGCTACCAAAATATAAGGATCGGAAATGAGAGATTTAAGTGTTGGAGGTTCTACTGTCTGCGGCGCTTGGATTGAAGGTTGCAACATAATCAACTGCAGGAGACCATCTAGTAATGCGAGTGCCGATAAAATCAAGAAAGGTGCGGATTTTCCTACCTGTTGATACATTTTTCGATTTTAAATGATTTTTTTAAGATTTTAGATGAAAAAACTTACAAATTCATACATAATTCCGCCAAACGGAGGTCCAATGAGAACACCCAAGGCCAAACCGCCCAACGCAACACCCATCGCATTACCCCGTTCCTTGTCATCCGTGAAACGATCTGCTAACATTCCCATTCCAGACACCGATGAACACGACGAACCAATTCCCTGCAAAGCACGCGCTATAAAAAGCACCGTGTACGTTCGTCCAAATGCGAAAACTGATTAAAGACAAGTAAACACGAAATTTTTCATTATTTTCATCTCATCGACACGACAAAATTTTGAATTTAAAGAAAGATACTCACTGATAGTCGAGAAAAACATCACAACAAAACCGCAAAACATCGGTATACTGTATCCAATCTTGTTTGTCAATGGTCTGTCATACAAATTTAAAACGGAAAAACACAAAAAAACTTGAGATTATTTCTATTTACTTAACTTACTTTAAGAAGAAGTTTAAAAATAAACACATAAACCAAAAAAAAAAATCGATTAAGGACAAAACACTCACCCCACAATTGGATTTGCCAACAATTGTACGAATGCCTTGGATGCAAACATGACTCCAACTTCGACCGTTTCCTCAACAAGTTCTTTGTGTCGTTCCTCACGTTCGGCATACCAACTGGAATTTTCTGTAAAAATCAATTTTTCAACATTTTTCATCGAAAAAAAATTCAGACGGGAAGTTCATACCGTAGCCCAATGTCGTAAGATCGCTCTGTGGCGCATCATTACATCCCGGAGCTGGCGTTGGAGGCGGCGGAGTCTTGGGAAAGGAGGATAACGGTGCATCCGGATGCCGAATGTCATACAAAAATTCAGGAATAATGGGAACTGTGAAAAAATTCGTTTTTTAATTGAATGGAACAAACTTTTCAAACTCTTTAAGCATCAATTAATTTAGATTGTTTATTTAATAGAATTACTGCACATTGTCTGGAGTCGTCGAAGAAGTTACCTTCGTTCGACACACATGACACCGACGACGAAGCAAAAATAAGACGAAGGGAAAAGAAATCACGCACCCCTCATTCATTATCATTTCAACATTTACACAAGCTGCTACTTATTGGTTGACATGACATAAAAGTACAATTATGTTAAATGTATTAGAAGTTCGTAAAAAAAAGAACAAGATTGAATACTGCCTTTTATTGTTGTCCAGCTATGTACTTGAGGCACTCATCGAATTAATTCATGAGGTTTTTTTTGCTGTCAAGTACTTTGAAGGAAAGAGAAAAATGAAGAAAATTCAAATTTGGGTGTTTGATTGAACGTTTAACCTCACTACATTAGCAATTTGGACCATTGAAATAAATCTCAACTAATTTTATTCAATTTTACCTCTGCTTTGATTTATTTCACTTTATTTTCTTTTGTCGCTTTCATCTTCTTCGGTTTTCTTTTGCCACCCCTTCCCCAAAGTATCGGGGAATATTGAAATGATTTTGCTTTTATTTTATCATCATCGCCATCTACTTGTTGAAGACATTTGTTCTACTTTCTCACACTTCATCACACACACCTCTTCTCCATCATCCAACATTAAATTGAATATTGTTGGAAATTGTCTGTGAGTAAATCGTGAGGAAAGTACATTTTATGCTTCTTTTAGTATTTATACGAAAAAAAACTTGAGTAAATAAAAATTTGCGTGAGAGTATGATTTGAGCGCATTTTAGTATTCAGTTAGTCAAACAATATTTCAAAATTCCTGAGGTTTTGTAAGTTAGTCACGTTAAGTCTTTATGTACGCTCATGAAGTTCGCATCTTTTAATTTCTGAAATTCTATTATGGTTTTCTTTAGAATGATGCTTCTTCTCGTGTATATTAAGCGTCGAAAGTCATTTGCTGGAACTATAAATAGCAGACTTTTCTGTTGCCGAATCGTTTCTTCTTTGTCATCTATTGAGTTTCGGATTGCCTTCATTTATTAATAACAATGTTACTATCATATAAGAAACTCAGTTTTTCATCTAAATGGTTAGTTAGTTATGCATCGTTTTTAGAAGTGTTTTCGCTATTATTTAAACACATTTTGGATAGTCAAGTCGGTTTGCCAATATTATTATCCATTGTAAGCTGCATAATTTTCTCGCATAATATGTAAATTCATCTTTAATTGGACAACATTTGTGGATCAAACTGTTTACGTTATGGTGTTCAAGATCTTCTAACGAGAACTTCTAACGAGGCATAATTAACCGAAACAGCCAAATATCATCAGACCCATTTGTTGGAATTTGACTAAATCCAAAAATTCAATCCAAAATAACCATTGTTTAAGAATGCTTGTTAATTTTTTCATAAATTAAAAATTTTGTGTCATATGATTTTTCGTAATTATTCAAATACATTTTTTAATACTTCAATAGAAACCATTTGTAATAATTTGATTTTTTTACTTTCATTTGTTATCACGGACAGACTTTATGTACTGTAACAATTTTTTCTCAAAACTCTTTGAAATGCATTAGAAAAAATACAATAGAACAAGGGCTACCGACAATTTTTCTACAAAAGTCATGTTTTATTTAACACCTTGTCTTGTTCTTGTAAATGATTCCTTTGTTTATCTACGCATTGATTGCTGAACTATTTTTCATTCTCTCTTAAGTGGGTAAGATCCTTGCTCTGAATTTTCTTTTTCTTTCCCAATGTAAACAGAATCTAATCAAAAACGGGTTTTTACCATCATTTATTACCATTAATTCATGACCACTTTTGACTTTTTGAATAAATCACGAAACTAATCTTAAATTTAAATGTAAGAGAAAATGAAATTGATTCGAATTTCTTTTTTTTAGCTCACATTAGGTAATAATTGCTTCACTTTAGTCAATTTTTTGTGTAATTATTGTACTTTTTTACCACATTTTTCATTTCACTGCACCTTTTCAGACATTCAACAGTTGTTAGATCGTTTCTTTTAACTTTTATTTCATTTTGCTACTTCCTTTTTCTCTGCATATTTTTGCTAGTTAATGGCAAAAGTGGCACTTTTCTTTATTTAATAATCGACTTTGATGACATTTTCACTTTTTATTCTTTCTTTCTTTTGTACCGCGGAACAATTGAGTTCTTTTAAATGATGCAATTCACATTTTTTCGCTTTTTTGCATGACTTTTGATGACATAAAAGTGTAAAGAGGAAAGTTTTGCAAAAAGAAAATTCGATTCCGGCTTCGTGTTTGATTTCACTCTTCTTTCACTTGAGTTCTGTAAGTTTTTCTGTAAATTGTTATAAAAAAGGGAAGATGTTTACTTACCAACTACAGTTAAAAGCATATTATCGAGCAGTAGAGCTATCGCCACAATTACGAGGACGAGACGCCTGGAGCCACGCCAGCGTATCATCCACGTCTTTATGGTACCCCATGTTCCTTCGTCCGTTGCAGTGTGCGATTGGGCTGCATTATCCATTGGGCTGCCTGAACTGTTGTTTGTTGCAGCCCCATGGTGTATCTGCGCCTCGGGGTTTGTTGTTGGTTGCATAACGGCTCTTAGCTCCTACTGAAAAAGAAGAGATAAAATCATGGATGAAACAAAGTTCATGTTTAACCGTCAAAATAAAACGAAAAGCAGTCAGGTGAAATGATTTAACCCAAAAAAAAAAGAAAATATTAAAAATCCGTTAAAACTCCTTATGCTACTTCCTTTCCTTAAAAACGTAAACGTAAAAAAAATTAAATCTCGACCGAAGGTAAAATATTAACTTTGATGCTGCTCTACTAAACATTACAAATCTATCTGCAAATCGCATAAATACTTGGAAGGGAATTTATTAATTACACTTGGGGAATCAGATAAACGACTTGTGGATTTTCCTTTTGATTCCATAGTAATAAAGTCGCTATTATACACAAACTTTCTTCTCTTGTTCTTCTCATTGTAAAGTGACTAAGGATTACATCAAATTGCAACTTAAAATCCTCTTAAAGGTAACTCTATAGTAACCGTTCGTCGTATTTGTGCGGTGAGAATTTCTGCTATTAAAGCATTTAAAATTCACGAGTTTTTAAATATTTAATGCCAAGGTTAATACGAGTTGAAAGAAAATTATTTAGTATTGTTAAGAGGCATTTATAATGTAATAAAATTATTATTTATATTTTACACATCATTTATTTTCCCATTGAAAAGTTGTGAGTAAATTAAATTGTGATACACATATGAAATTTGCTCCCCTTTTATTATTATTATTTATCAATTTATTGTCAAGTTTTAATGTCGAGACAATTTATTTCTTATTCACACGTTAAATTACATTAACCGAGCATTTTCTTAAAATGTGAAAATTGTGACCTGATTTAACTTTTAAAAAATCACTTTTATTTATTTTAGGGTAAAAATCAATTACTCTCGTCATAATATTTGTCAACGTTTAACGTCAGATGTTGATTCCTGTTTTTTTTTGTAAATATTTTTTTCTCATATATCTTGTGTCTATGTTTCACTTTTTGAGCAAACACGGAAAAAATCAAAGGTATATGAACAAAAACGCGATTATATCGATAAGTTACAAGGTTTTTCTGTATCGTTTTGATCGGATGGTTGATTGGTTGGTCGATATATTTTTTTCTTTGCAGGTTTACAAGGAGATATAGAGAGATTAAGGATGAATCGATAAAATGATGAAAATTAAACAGACAGAAAATTTGTTATTTATTTCGTGGAATTGATGTCTCATTTTCAACTTGCTCTTTATTATTTTTCTATAAAAAATTTAAAATTTAACGTCTGTGAAAGATTTTAATGAAAATAAGTAGAAAATTGTTAATTGTTTTCAATAAATCTAAATATGTAAAAAAAACATTAAATTTTGAAAAATTGTAAGAAATTATCAAAAAATGTGAATTTAATGTAAATTTGTCTAAAAGCATTAAGCTATTGAAAATTAATTAATTGATTGCAATTAAAATTTTGGCATAAGGCCAAATCTACTAAAATTATCAAAAAATTTAACTTTTTACATTATAAGATATTTATTTGCTTTTATGCATTTACTTAATAGAATTTTAATATAAATTTCCTCAAAGTTTAAAAAATAAAAAAAAAACAATTTTTACTTTAAAAATATCTTAAAATTGAAATTTTATTTAAATTGTAAAAACTTTTTGAAACATCAAATATATTTTTAAATGAATCAAAATAATTTTTTTTTAACAAAACGGAGAATTTTTGTCGTACTGAATTTTCAGTAATTAACTTTTTTCGTGGCCTTTTTTGTTTCAATTTTATCTTTTTTTGTTGGGTTTTTTAGGTCAAAAAATGCTTTTTTGTTGTTATTTTCACAATTTATTTTATTTTTATGCGACGTTTCGACACTTATTGTTCAAGTAACTACAAATAAATTTCAACTTTAAAGTTGACCGTATTTATGACCCAACAAAAAAAGATAAAATATAGTACTGAGTTTTCAAAAATTTTTTTTAAATAAAAAATAATTTATTTTATTTTTTTTTTGTAGTCTCTTTTGGAGTCAAAACTGATCCAAAAGATTTAGTAAAAAAATATTTTAAAAATTTTTTAAAGTAATATTTTAAAACGAATTTCAATCAAATACATGTAAAAATCATTATTTAAAGAGTTAATCTTTAAAACAAACTCTGAACTGGACTAAACTTTCACCACATTAAACGTTCATCATCAGACGAATCTTAAAATAAAATAATCTCCTTTAATTAGATTCCGTTCTGTTTTACTTTTAAAGCCACATTAAACGATTTTCCACAAAAAGGTGAACGAATCAAACTTTTGTTTGTCTTTAATTCCGTAGTCGTCTCGATATTTTTGCGTTTCGTACAAATTAAAATAAATATGTACAACGAAACGGATTTATGTCATCAATTGTCTAGACAAAATACTTTTTGTCAGGTTCAAGGCATTCGACATGTCATTTCGTTTTCCCACAGGAATTTTCTAAGAATCTATTTATTTAACAAACCACATCTTCACATATTTTTCCAATCAATTGAACGAGATGCGTTGAAAGTAACTTTAACAAGCGTTTCGTTTTACTTGAAAATGCATTAAAAAAATTATTCAAAAAATTCAAGTTCGCGCGAAAATTGCATAACTATGCTTTTGTTACATTGTAAGTGCATGCAACGAATGATCTTCAGGGAAGATACTTGAAACTTAATTAAAATCGCACGATACCCGCGTCATTATTATGATGCACTTGACTTTCATTTTTGAATAGGGAATATGTAAATATTTAAACAAATATTTCCGCCTAATTATCCACAAAGATGGACAATGCGACTCAAGTCAGCTGTCATGCACTTATCTAAGGCACTGAGGCATCTCCGTTTGGTAAGCATTGTGTCGTCTCAATGACCGAATGAAATTCATAAATTCTTATAACGACAGAAGATCGTACACAAAATATTTAATTTAAGCACATGTACATTATTTTAATAACCGAGAAGAATTTACTTATCAACTTTTATATCATCGTTGACCATCCGTCGGTTTAATTCGTCATTTTTTATGGGTTTCGATGCGATTCTGCGTTGAATGAGTCATTAACACTAATTTAAAATGAGACAAAATTTATTAGTATTGCGTTAAAAAGAACAATTAGCACCTTTTTGATGACATCTTAGAAAAAAATATTTAAAAAAAAACTTTTGTTTTATTTACGAGGGAATTCCCTCAAAAAAACGTGATTAATTGTGATTTTTTTAAAGTTAAATTCATAATATTTTTTAAAGTTCAAATTATGAATCATTAAATTTTAATTTTTTTCAAAATTATTTTTATCTTAATTTTTATTATTTTTTAAAAATAATTATTTAATAATTTATTTTTTAATATATTTTTTTATTAATTAATTGATTAATTAATTTAATTATTAAATTTTATCAAATATTTTTTTTTAAAAAATTAAAAAAAAAATAAAAAAAAATAAATAAATAGAAAATAATTATTTTTTCAATTATAATACATATTTTAATATTAAATATTTTATTTTTTTATATTTTTTACCGCATTTCGAAGAAAAAGTGCGGTAAAAATGTTGGAGAAAAATGCGGAAAACAAAAAAATGTTGGAGCTTGATAAAACTGATATTTTATCAAAAATAATAAAATAAATAAATAAATAAAATAAAATAAATAATAATAATTAATAAAAAAAATAATAAAAATAAAAAAAAATATATAAAATAAAAATTAAAAAAAAATATTTTAATGTTAAAAAATTTTAAAATTATTATTATAATCTTCTATTATTATAATTATAATATTCAATGAACTTTCCCTTTAAAACTAAAAAAAAATAATAATCCTTCGTGTCTTGTCAAATTAATAATTAATTATTCTCAAAGGAGGACCTTTGAACTAAAAACACACGAAAAAGAAAAATTGTGTGCAAAATTTAATTGATTCCGTTGCACTTGAACATCATTTTGTCTGTAATTATATAATTTAACAACTGCATGTGTGTTCACTTCAGCTAAATAAAATATTAGAATTCACGATATATTTTGTTTAAAGTCACTTGGGCACACTTTTGTATGATTTATGAATAGTTTACAGATTTTTCTCTGCAAAAATTATTTATTTACAATTTTAGATTCATTCATATGAATAGAAGTAGTAATAAAGCACACATGATAATATGACAATAATTGAATTATACTGACACATTATTATTATTTAGCATCATTTAGAATGGTTTAAGATAATTTTCGCTATTCATTTGTACTATAAAAAATTTATTATTATTGTTAAGTCACTTTTTATTACCTCTTGAATTAATTTTATAAAAAAAAAATATTTTTTTTAACAACTTTAAATTTTTTTTTATGTTTTGAAAATTATGCTCGACGGAAACCAGACATTATTTGAGTTCTAACCGAAATGAAATGGTAAAGGATCGGTTTGCTACTGGAAGATAAATTAAAAGACGTCTATATTATATTTTAAATTGCCTTTCATAGTTCCCATTTACTACTAAGGTACTCTCCATCTCGCATCTGGTGTATCGTACCGCAACTACAGATTATTGTTGTTGTGTATAAAACTCGAGAGAGTAGCCTTTAGAATAATTTCTCGCGTGTTTATTACTGCTCTTAATGTTGCGTATAGTTTTGCACATCATTATCGCAACAATTATGACACTGAACATTTTTCTTCAAAGATTATCTTAATTTTTTTATAATTTTTTATAAATATTCTGCGATTAAAATTAATTAATTGTTAATTAATGAAAATGAGATTTTAACAAATTTCAATTAGCAAGTGCAACAAATTTAAATGCCACAAAACAAATATTGAGAGGAGTAAACACTTGAAGGCAAATATTTTGTGTGTAGACCGACAGCACTTCATTTCTCTGGTTGTGGTGCGACTGCAAGGATTATATTTCGTTGTATGAAGGAGAGGAAGTTAAGTTTGTTTTTGGTTTGTATATTTGGCGAAATAACGTACAGTAAGAGTGTTTCGTGATATGGATAAAGTAAACCTGTTGCACTTATTCCAACTTTTAAACGTCGGGTTGTGAAGCGATGAAAATAATAGTTGAGTAATTGCTAATTTGCCGTATTATTAAAATGATATTTTCAAGGAAATAAATTTATTTTCGTGAATTTATGATTTTAATTTCATTATTTTTTGTGCAAATTTAATAAAGTCTTTGAAATAGGTATTTTAAGAGATTTTACTTGAATATATATTTTTTAATTTTTTTTTATCTAAAATAAAATTAATTTTTAAATTTTTGTTTTTTTATATTTATTTTTCCTTATTCATTTATTTCAAAAATTTTCCATTAGTATTTTACTAAATTTTTACAAAAATAAAAAAAAATATTTTTTTTATCTGTTTTTCGTTTTTTCAAGAAACTTGTTATTTTAAATAAAAATTAATATTATTAATTTTCTTTCAATAAAATTATATTTGTAAAATTAAAACTCTTAAAAAAATTTAAATGATTTTTTTTTACAAAAAAAAATAAAATAAAACATTTCAATTTAAAAAATTATTATTTAAAAAAAACATTTTATTTTCAACATTTATGAAGATTATTTAAAAAAAATTGTCTTATTTATTTCGCACTTACCTTCCTATCGTATAGCTCCATTGTCACTCCATCATATTTTGGGAGATTGTTTGTGGAAAAAGCCTGTAAAAAAATAATGAAAAGATTTTTTTTTTATAAAAAAATATTTTTTTAACATTTTTTTTATTTATTATTAAATTTATATTTTATATATAATTTAATAAAAAATTTTTATTAAACTTTGTAATAATAATAAAAATCACTTTATATCAATTTTTCTCATTTTTTATGAACTTCATGTAACATAAAATTAAACTCTATTTTAAATTTGTTAGAAATTGACGAGACTTTTAATTAAATAATGTGATGACAAAATATAGATAGAGTTTTTCTCTGTCAAGGCATCAAGGATATTGAATTATTTTTTAATAATTTTTTGTTTATATAAAATATTGAAAATTTTCTTTCTATTTAAATATGTTAGTAAAACTTTGTCAATCACTTTCATGACGATCAAAATTGAATTATAAAACTTTTTTTTTGTTTCTGTCCCATCAAATAATTTTTTTTAGTGTCAATTTTTTTTTGATTTTAATTTTTTATTGCACTTTTTTTAATTACAGCTAATTATTATTTTTTTTTCTTCCATAAGATATTTTTTTTAAATTTTATTATTTAATTTTAATATAATACTTAATTATTTTTTTTTTATTTAAATAAAATATCACTTACTGTTTTAGATAAAACAACACACTTAGGATTTTTTTGTTAGCTAAAAGCAAACTTGCGACTACGAGATCTAGTCTCGTACTGATTACTTTTGATGATAAAATAACTCCTCTGGTGTTTCAACAAGTAAAAAGGATGTGTCCTATACGGTTGGGAAGGGATGCTGTTGCTGGAGAAGGGATGAAAAGCGGGGAATTTAATGTGACGTCATATCAAATTTTACTTGTTTTAAGGAGAAATCGTGCTTTGGGACTTATTTTTGAGATAAAATCTTGATAAAAAGGACACTGAAAATTAGTACGCTTTGGCAAATGGAAATGTATGGAAAGGCTCTACAATTTCACTTTTTTGGCTTTTGAAAGATTTTTTGGGAAAACAAGCAAGTAACTGATTTTTTTTACTTTTTTTAATATTTTTAAAATAATTTTTTCCAATATTTGAAAATTCACTAAATTTTTTTTTACAAATTACTTGGTAACTCCATTTTTTATTATTTTTTTTTTATTTAATTATTTAAAAATTTAAAATGGCTAAATTTTTACTCATTAAAAAATTAAAGATTTTTATTTCACACACGTTTTTTTTATCACATAAAAAATAACTATTAAACAAACTTTAACTATCAAGATAAAAGACGACAAAAAAAAATAAAAGCCAAAATTTATTTATTCAGAAATAGACAATAAAAGCACTTCTAAATCAATTACTTTGAATGTAGCACAGATAAAATTTCAGATGATATCACTAATTCCTTTTTCACACTCAATTGACAGCAACAAGTTACTGACTGATTAATACGAAAGGCAAGTGTGCCGAAGTAACGACACGGGCGATGCCAATGAGATGCCGTTAATGGATTAAATAAAATGGAAAAGACTATTCACCCACTTTATTATTATAAGGATAATCGGAAGCAATTTATTCTGTAAGCGTGCGTTCGTAGGTATACATTTTGCGAAGAGGAAGTGCATAAGTGTCATGACAGTCGACGTTTTTTCGCACACATTCGTAGCAAAGCCACAGCCGAAGTGATATAATAGATTAAATAAGCTTCTTTTATTTTATTTTCTTCTGGCATTGTCTTTTTATTTCCTTGAGTAAATTTTGTGGCTGTTGCTTGCGGTATGAAGCACTAAAAGGCACGCGATAACGTTTGATAAGAAACGAACCAATGAGAAGCGAAAAGTCACTGCGCATGATTAAAATTAAACTTCAAGTTGGAGAAATGATGAATTTCTCCAATTTATCATCTTTTTGAAACGGTTGTTAGTTTATCACAAAAAAAAAGATAGTTTACAAGGTTTTTCTCTTTATTTTTTTTTTCAAAGAACAATCGCATGATCAATCAAATTCTTTGCTTTTCCCTAAGCCTTACGAAATTTATCGCGATAAAATCTTTTTTTGTTATATTGAGAATAATTGTATCTTTCTACCCTGCGATTAATTGACGGAGAGCGGAGAAATAATAATGTATTTCATGATATTAACAATAAATTAAATATAGTTCATAGTTGCTTTGATCGCCTGATAAAGCTTTCGCGTAAATTAAGATGATAATTAAATTTAAAAACTACTTTTGTATGATGGAAAAATATCAAAAAAACAAAACTCATCGTGACAAACAAGCAATTATAACGAAAGCGCATTTCATTACCCAAGTTTCATTAATTTTTGCAACTTAAATATTATTTTATAATATTTTAATAGATTAAGAAAATTTAATAAAACGAATTTTGCAGGATATTCAATTTATTCAGAACGTAGAACTTTGAATTTAAAACTCATAATAAATTCATAATTTTATTTCAGATTTTTGTTTGAGCCGAAAAAGTTAACTGAACCTAAGTTTAGCTCTCATTTGGAAAAAGCTCCTTGGAACTGAACATATAGATTTGAATTATTATGCAAAGTTACAAAACATTGATAGCAGAGACGAAAAATGGAGACTAACAAAAAGCTGAACTAGATTGGAATTATGATCATTTTTCATTGACTAAAAAAGGTAGCCTTTGAGAAGTCAACTAATGACAAGTATACAAGAAGATCAGATTTTTCTGTGAGAACTTCTGTAAAAGAAGAATAAGATTTTTGGATAGTAACAAAAAGAAAACGTATTTTTATTAACAAACCACGTCAAAGAGTATACTTTAACGATTACTTGACGCATTTTGGCAGACTATAAAGGCAAGTCACAACAAAGGACAGAAGCCTAATGGAAGTAACAAGCTTATTAATTCCAGCTAGTATAAATCACGATGTCTTACATAGAAGAATAGAGTTTAAAATAGAAGTTTAGAAATTTGATTCTTTTGTATGAAAACCTAAAAGCAGAGTTATTATTATATTTCAAATATTTTATGATGCAAATTTTGCAAACTATTTAGACAATATTTACATAATTTGATATATTAAACCTTGTTTTTGAAAAAAAATCAATTTTCATAATCAGACAGACATCAATTCATATTAAGTAGCAAATTTTTAAGGAAATTTCAATTATTTTTAATTTTATAAATCACCCTGTTAAACTTTTTTTTCAACGAAATATTTGTCAATGTTTAATTCAAAATCTAAAACACAAAAACCATCTTTAAAATTTCACCTTTTAAAAATTTCTCACCCGCCAAAAGTTCAAATATATTGACGGAAAAATTTCGCATGTTTCGTTAATCATGCAAACCCAACATCTTGTGCGTCATGGAATTTTGTATTTTTTAAATATTTTCACACCATTTTACATGCACATCACTTAGCAAACAATTATTATAGGGTGAAAAAATTAACCTACCCACGCAAACCTTAGACATTTATTGAATTTTAATCACAACAAAATGATATAACCCAATGTTAACTTCGTCGTACGCGGCATCGAGCGAAAAATCATCATCATCAACGGTTTGTACGGAGCATCAGAGACAACAACTCATACATTTTTTTAATGGGGTTTCTGTTCTGTTTTGCTGTTAATGATCGCTCGGCGTACTTGATATCGTCATATCAATGAGTCTCTGTATAAATTGTTGGTATGCTACGAGAACACCATGAATATCATTACAAAATATACCCATGCTGTATTTTAAGTACACATATTGGTGAACGGCGATGATGATGATGCTATTCTCAATAAATTTAATATAATAATGAAGTGAAAATGCTACTCAACTGCGTGTGACAGATGAATAGAAATCTAATTTTCCGTATCAAGTTCATTTTCAACGCGATTTTTCTTGTCTGAATATTTTTTTTTTGCATTAATAAATTTTTTTATTGAAAGAGTTTTCCGGAAATCTAAAAATTTAAAGATATTAAAGTCTTCTTATGTGTGTTAATTAAATATTGAGACAAAATCAATACAAGTTTTTTTTCATATAAAAATATATTTTTCAGAAAAATAAGACAAGAAGTTTTTTTTCGAAGAAAACAATTTTTCGCATTACCTTTATCATTATGAAGACACGTGCGTTCAAAAAAACTTTGTCTACTGTGCGATTTTTTACACGTTTTCAACTTGTGTGATATCATTTTCATAAATTTTTCACAATTGTCCGTTTTGGCGTCAACGACGATTGGAATTTCGAACATCAAAACCCTTTTAAAATACAAAAAAAAAATCGTCTTTGTTCTCATATAGTTTTGTGCCACACATTTTCCATAACTATTCGGTTCATTGCTCATACTCCAGCTAGCAAAGTCGTTATCTTAATAAAAAGCGAAGAAAAATGTCCCTGGAAGAAAAGACAAAAACTTCTGCGTAAGTTTTTAAACAGATAAAAATGACATGAAAAAGGAAAATACAGATATTTAATTTTCTCACGAAGTTGTTATGGAATTTCTCTAATAATCTAAAGAAGAATTCAATAATGAAATTTAACCGTATACGTAAATGGTATCACATTGTTCTAATATTGCACCACATTATCATCCCTATAAATATTCAACAACTACTGGTGGTTGTTCATCGTATGATGAATGAGGGTGGCAAAAAAAAATTATGCTATCAACAAGCACATATTTTTATACGAAGACGACGAAGATGATTATACCAAGACATTGTTCTGGATATTGAAGGAAATTGCTCTTTGCCATTTATTTTACAATAAAGCTCGATGGTATTACTTTTGCACACAAAACGAAGAAAATTATGTCAAATTTCTTCTACCCACGAAGAAAATTCTTCGATAGTCATTAGCGAAATGTTTTTTTTACATGAGGGACCGAATCCAGTTTTCTGAAAAATATTGATCGAATGACCATCATGAAAATTCACAACTCTTTAAACCGCACTTTAGGGGTTGACTATTATGCTTGTTCCAAGCCATTAAAATTGAATGAAATGGGAAAAAGAAATCATTTTACATTTAACAATATAATAATAGAGAATGGACACTTACGTGTTGAATGTTGGATTGCTATGAGTCAACTATACTGTGAAAAATTTGTGTCTCGCAAATGAAGGAAAAAAGTGCGAGCTATACAACAAAATATATCTTAGCTCAATTTATCAATTTTAATTCTTTTAATATTACTTCAAATTAATGCTGAACAGGTCAAATAAATACTTTTAAAAGGAAGTTCATGCGATTCAAAGAAAAATAATTGCATTCTTTGAAATTTGAAAAATTTTATATTAAAAATAAAATACAAAATTAACCAGTTTAGAATAAACTGATATAGGAAAGTGTTTCTCAGTGTTAAGCTTTTTACTAAATTGAACATTTTTCTTTTTTAAGCTGATAGAATATTTCGAACTTTGCTCCAACTTTCATCAAATCTTGATTTTTGTCACTTGTGAGTTGATCTGCTAATATGGCTATATTCGAAAGCCCGATTTTTGTGTTTATATTGTCGTCAGATAGTTTAATTTTTGTTCTTAAAATACTTCCAAATAGTGTGTTATACACACAAAAGTCAAAAAATAAAAAAAATAGTATGGACGATATAATTGTAGGCAACTTTAGTATAGACCAACTGTTTTAGTTTCCTTCGTTTAACAAAAGTTCAATTTGTTTTTTGAGCTGTTGTGGATTTTTTTATCAGAATACCCTGAATATCTTCAATGGTTCTCTTATTGATGTAATTGTCCTCAAGAGAGTTTCTTTTGTAGTCACTTATTATAGTCTGTCGTACACTTCCGAAGCAATTATTTGGTAAAACTGTAAAAAGAAATAAATAATGATGAAATTAAATAAATTCGATATTTTTAAAACTATTAAGTTCATTATTCTAAATTTTGGTAACAATATCAATTTTGAATAACTTACATCAAATTCATTTATAACTCGCATCATGTCTCGCAAATTTTTATTTAATGCGAAACTTTAATTTTTACAATGCGAATTCGCAATTTCACAGAAACAAAAATTAACTTAAAGAAAGTTGTCAATTTAGCCTTTTTAATTTGATTTTTTTTAATGAAAATCTTTAAATTAAAAAAAAATAGAATCTCAAAAAATTTTAAAGATTTTTGTGAAAATTTTCATATTTTGACATTAAGCTGTCACAACACACCATCAAAAAGTGTGAAAGCGGTAAGGGGTTGAATTTATTAGAATCATACAAATGACAAGAAAATGTATTAACACGTACCAGAGAGATATATCATATTTTAGGTTGCATTAAAGAAATAAAGGAAAAAAATCTAAAATACATTCGAGGGAACGAGCGACGACCAAATGGGAGGGAATATGCTAGATGTTAACATCGATATCAACTATGTGTTAAGTAGGTCGGCATTTTATCTTCTTTGTGTTCTTTATACAAGAGATTTTACGCTCGACTAGTATTTTTACTATTCCACGAGAAAAATCTTTTATTCATTACATTCTCACTTTATATGACGAGCACGACGACCATTTACTCTCACAAAAGAAAAATTGAAATTGTCTTATTTTATTGAGCATTAAATTTTTTTTTTGTGGGGAAGCTCGTGTTCCAACAAGTGTTCCGTAGGAGGCAATAAATTAACTTTAAAAGCATATTTTGCCGATTTGAAGAACAACTTTTTGACATTTCAGGATATTGCAGTGTGACAAAGCAAGAAATTCTTCAAAGCAAGACGGATCCCGTATAATTGGAGAAATTTCCCTGCTCAAAATTTTAGTTAAAAATTGATGATATGTGTTAAATATAATTTCATCACACACACATGCAGTCTCTTTTGATAAACAATGCGTAAAATGAAATCAGAATTTAATTCTGAATAAAGAAGCTGTCACAAACACGCTTCGATGTCGAGAAGAGGACCTATGAGGACACTTTTGTCTTTTTAATAGCCTCTGGTCATAACACACTCTTCTCTACTTTCGTCATAAAAACGTAAAAAAATATTTTTAAAATTAATTTTTTATGCAAAATTTTAAAATCATGCAATATTGCATGCGGTCATTGAAGAGGAAGGACGTCGCTCGTCATTTTTAGCACCTTTTAAATGCTTGTCCATGAATAAAATTTTCCATGTTGTGTTTTCATCAGCAACATCGTCATTTCTTAATTCAAATTACATTTCAATTAAGTTTTCCATTTACTCGAACGAATGATGGAAGAAGCCCAACGCTCGGTACGGAGGTAATAAGTACCTACAGAAGAAAGTTCGTTTAAATTAATGCAAGTTTTAATTTAATCAAGGTTTTGTGAACTTCATACTTGGATCTTTTTCCGTACTGACTGTCTCTGTATGAAATTGTAAGTAACTGAAAAGAAGAGAAAAAAAGATATTTTAAGGTTTATGAACATAATTTTACTTTATTAAGTTATGTTATGGCAATCAATGACACAATTAATGACGTCTTCTTTTTATTTTTAGTTTTTTGAATGTTTGAATAGGAACTCATCAATTTTTTTTATTTTCTTTGACTAAATTTAAACAAAAAAAAAACATTTAAAGATGTTAGCGCCATTTAAAGATGTTAGCAAAAAAAATTGATGAAAAAAAATTTAAGTCAAAATCCTCTTATTATGAGGGCTCACATATCGATTTTTCAAAATTTTTTCAACTTTTGTAGATCACGGTTCTCCAGCTCAAATTGAAGGTTTTGGCATTAGAAACAACTTTTGTTTTGGACTTTTTCTAAATTTTGCGTTTCCGATGTACAGGAGCCATTTAAAGATGTTAGCAAAAAAAATTGATGAAAAAAAATTTAAGTCAAAATCCTCTTATTATGAGGGCTCACATACCGATTTTTCAAAATTGAGCTATATTACCGTTCTCCGTCTCAAAATGAAGGTTTTGATGTTAGAAACAACTTTTGTTTTGGACTTTTTCTAAATATTGCGTTTTCGATGTACAGGAGCCATTTAATGATGTTAGCAAAAAAAATTGATGAAAAAAAATTTCCTCTTAAGTTTTTCAAAATTTTTTCAAAATCCTCTTAAGGTTATGAGGTTTTGCTCACATACAGGAGCCATTTAAAGATTTTTGATGAAAAAAAATTTAAGTCAAAATCCTCTTATTATGAGGGCTCACATACCGATTTTTCAAAATTGAGCTATATTACCGTTCTCCGTCTCAAAATGAAGGTTTTGATGTTAGAAACAACTTTTGTTTTGGACTTTTTCTAAATATTGCGTTTTCGATGTACAGGAGCCATTTAAAGATGTTAGCAAAAAAAATTTAAGTCAAAATCCTCTTATTATGAGGGCTCACATACCGATTTTTCAAAATTTTTTCAACTTTTGTAGATCACGGTTCTCCAGCACAAAATGAAGGTTTTGATGTTAGAAACAACTTTTGTTTTGGACTTTTTCTAAATTTTGCGTTTTGTTAGCGATGTACAGGAGCCATTTAAAGATGTTTTGATGAAAAAAAATTTAAGTCAAAATCCTCTTATTATGATGTACAGGATTTTTAAAGATGTTAGCAAAAAAAATTTATGAAAAAAAATCCTCTTATTATGAGGGCTCACATACCGATTTTTCAAAATTGAGCTATACCACGGTTCTCCAGCTCAAATTGAAGGTTTTGGCATTAGAAACAACTTTTGTTTTGGACTTTTTCTAAATTTTGCGTTTTCGATGTACAGGAGCCATTTAAAGATGTTAGCAAAAAAAAATAGATGAAAAAAAATTTAAGTCAAAAACCACTTATTATGAGGGCTCACATACCGATTTTTCAAAATTGAGCTATATTACCGTTCTCCGTCTCAAAATGAAGGTTTTGATGTTAGAAACAACTTTTGTTTTGGACTTTTTCTAAATTTTGCGTTTTCGATGTACAGGAGCCATTTAAAGATGTTAGCAAAAAAAATTTAAGTCAAAATCCTCTTATTATGAGGGCTCACATACCGATTTTTCAAAATTGAGCTATATTACCGTTCTCCGTCTCAAAATGAAGGTTTTGATGTTAGAAACAACTTTTGTTTTGGACTTTTTCTAAATATTGCGTTTTCGATGTACAGGAGCCATTTAAAGATGTTAGCAAAAAAAATTGATGAAAAAAAATTTAAGTCAAAATCCTCTTATTATGAGGGCTCACATACCGATTTTTCAAAATTGAGCTATATTACCGTTCTCCGTCTCAAAATGAAGGTTTTGATGTTAGAAACAACTTTTGTTTTGGATTTACAGGAGCCATTTAAAGATGTTAGCAAAAAAAATTTAAGTCTTTTTCTAAATATTGCGTTTTCGATGTACAGGAGCCATTTAAAGATGTTAGCAAAAAAAATTTAAGTCAAAATCCTCTTATTATGAGGGCTCACATACCGATTTTTCAAAATTGAGCTATATTACCGTTCTCCGTCTCAAAATGAAGGTTTTGATGTTAGAAACAACTTTTGTTTTGGACTTTTTCTAAATTTTGCGTTTTCGATGTACAGGAGCCATTTAAAGATGTTAGCAAAAAAAATTTAAGTCAAAATCCTCTTATTATGAGGGCTCACATACCGATTTTTCAAAATTGAGCTATATTACGTTCTCCGTCTCAAAATGAAGGTTTTGATGTTAGAAACAACTTTTGTTTTGGACTTTTTCTAAATTTTGCGTTTTCGATGTACAGGAGCCATTTAAAGATGTTAGCAAAAAAAATTGAAAAAAAAATTTAAGTCAAAATCCTCTTATTATGAGGGCTCACATACCGATTTTTCAAAATTGAGCTATATTACCGTTCTCCGTCTCAAAATGAAGGTTTTGATGTTAGAAACAACTTTTGTTTTGGACTTTTTCTAAATATTGCGTTTTCGATGTACAGGAGCCATTTAAAGATGTTAGCGAAAAAAATTTAAGTCAAAATCCTCTTATTATGAGGGCTCACATACCGATTTTTCAAAATTGAGCTATATTACCGTTCTCCGTCTCAAATTGAAGGTTTTGGCATTAGAAACAACTTTTGTTTTGGACTTTTTCTAAATTTTGCGTTTCCGATGTACAGGAGCCATTTAAAGATGTAAGCAAAAAAAATTGATGAAAAAAAATTTAAGTCAAAATCCTCTTATTATGAAGGCTCACATACCGATTTTTCAAAATTTTTTCAACTTTTGTAGATCACGGTTCTCCAGCTCAAATTGAAGGTTTTGGCATTAGAAACAACTTTTGTTTTGGACTTTTTCTAAATTTTGCGTTTCCGATGTACAGGAGCCATTTAAAGATGTTAGCAAAAAAAATTGATGAAAAAAAATTTTAACGGATAAAATTTTTGTCATTCTGAAGTATTCCAACAGATGGAGTCCATATCAAGCTCAAACCCTGCTCATCTGGTTTAATGGAAAAAATTGGAACTAATTTCGGGTCGAAACAAAAACAATCAACACGAGACTTTAAATTCAATTCGTTCCAACAAATTAAAGAATGAAACCCGTGATGACAGAAGAATCCAAAGGCATTCGTGTGATAATTGACGACTCCATCAAAAAACCATGGTGTCCTCATGGTCCAACGCTTCTTTTCGAGAGTACTTCTTCAGATAAATCCACAGTTCGGAGGTTTTTCGCGTGTTCGGCATGTCGAGACCGAAGTGAATGTCCTTTTTATCAAGAATATGACTCAGAATCTGAAGAAATAGAAGTTCAAAAGGAAATTTCTAAGGAATTAGTGACATTTGAAGAGGTAAAAAATTGAAATTTCTTTAAGTTTCGTTACTAATTCTTTCTTTTAGTTCCAGAAATCCCCCGTTAACGACAGATTCTACTGCATGAAGACCCATTCAGTCTATTTGAAGAGCAAAACTCAGTCACATTCGAACTTCGAGTCAATTCCTTTTCCATCAACACTCACCAAGCCATCGGAATTTCTGCCTCCGAAGAGTAACGACAAAAAGGAAGCTCAATATTTCTTTTCTACGGATACTTTAACGTTCTTCACACGAATGTTTCGACAGTTATCCATCAACAAAGTGCTTTGTATCGGAGCTCCTGCAATGCATGATGAACTTTTATCGCACGGAATCAAAAGTTTCCTTTTGGACATCGATGATCGACTATTTTCCTTCTATCCAAGAACGAAATTTGCCTATTACAACATGTTCAATCATCATTTTTTTCGAGTAAATGACCTCCAAGACGACCCAAAGGCAGAATATTTGAAATTTTTGAAGAATACGAAACCAACAGACTCGATTTGTATCTTCACCGATCCCCCGTTTGGATGTTTGACTGACCCTTTGGCGGATACGCTGCGAAAAATTCAAGAAGATTTCAGAAAAGTCAATGAAGGAACTTTAAAAATCGTTCCAATTGTCTTGGTTTTTCCGTATTTCATGGAAACTTACGTAAGAAAAGTGTTACCGGAGCTTTCGATGTCTGATTATCGAATAAATTACGTAAATCACGAAAAATACAACGAAAAATCCAATTCACGGAAGGATTTGGGGTCACCTGTGAGGTTTTTCACGAATATCCTGCCAAATTTGATAAAATTACCAAAAGAGGAGTATCGTTACTGTGAAAAATGTGAGAGATTCGTCAGTAAATCCAACAATCACTGCAAATTATGCGGAATTTGTCCTTCCAAGAACGGATCTACGTACAAACATTGCAAAACGTGTCACTTTTGTGTGAAGCCAAATTACGTTCATTGCCCGAAATGCAACAAATGCACACAAAAACCGGGTCACAAGTGCTTGGAATACAAAAAATATTTGATTTGCAGCATTTGTAAAGGTCAAGGACATCCAGAAATTTCCTGTGAAGCACTTAAAATCGTCAGAAAACGAATTTTTAGTGATCTGAAGTTAAATAATAAGAAAAATTGTTTAATTTGTTGCACCGATGGTCACACTCACTTCTCGTGCCTTCATCGAGAAACGATTTTAGAAGAAATCCAAAAATATAAGGACAACAATTCATGACTTTATTCAAGTTTTTTCCTTCTTCGAGCAATTGGCGGCGTGTTTTTTCATGTAAAACTTTTCCGCGAACGTGTGATTGCAGTGCGGGCATGCATGAGGACGAATTCCAGTGTGAGTTGTCAAGTGTCTCTTAAGTGCCTGTTGCTGCGTAAATGCTTGTCCACAAAAGGAGCATGGGAATTTTCGTTCGCCCGTGTGTGTAACAAAATGTCGTTCAAGCGCATTTCTCGAGACAAAACCTTTGGAACAAGTTTCGCAAACGAATTTCTTCTTCGCCGCATGAACAGCTCTTACGTGAGTCCGCATTTGCTTTATATGTTTGAACATGGCGCCGCATTCGGGACAAGGAACTGTCTTTGGGAGGTTTTCGTGCACGAGTTTGTGTTCCCGCAAGTCGCCACGAGTCTTGCATTCCTTCGGGCATTTGTCACAACGGAATTTCTCGGTGCTGTGATGTCGTTCGTTGTGTTGCTAAAAGAGAAAAAATGAGGAGATTTGATTAGAGTTTGAGATTTTTTCGAATTTTAAAGCAAATTTTGATGAAATTGCAGGTTTTTAATTTTTTTTTTTTAATTATTTTATTTAAATTTATTTTTTTTTTAAATTTATTTTTAAATTTTTTTTTTATTTTTAATTTTTTTTTAAATTTTTATTTTGCTCTATTTAACTTTTGAGCTTAAAATAATTTAAAAATATATTTATTTTAATTTTTTTTTTAATTTTAAATTTATTTAACATAATTATTTAAATTTTTATTTAATAAATATTTTTGAAAATATTATTTTTAAATTTTTATTTTTTATTAATTTTTTTTTTAATTTTTAAATTATTTTAAAAAATTTTTAAAAAAAAAAATTTTTCTCCAAAATAATTTAAAAATTCGATAAAAAAATGTTTCAAAATTATAAAAAATGTGATGAAAAAAATTTTTTATTTTGAATTTCAAAAAATTCTATGAAATAATAATATTAAAGATAAAAATTTTGACTCACATTCATCGCCGTTGGATTATAGCAAACATATCCACACTCCGCACAAACGTATTTCTTCCCAGTTTTATGCACATATCGCACGTGATAATACAAATTCTGCTTATTTCCGAATTTCATGTCGCATTCCGAGCATTCAAAGGGCCTTCCTGCATTGTGTCTTGTTCGATGTCTCTTCAAATTCTTCAAAGACGATAAAATTGAGTCGCAATCCGGGCATTTATAAGCAATTCCATCGTCACTCGGGTGATAATTCTCAAAATGTGCCTTTAGAGCTCGTTTTGAACTTAGATTTTTCTGACAAAGATCACAAATGTAGAATCCAACATCCTTCGAGTGCCTTTTCTTTTCGACTTGAACATGAACGACGAGCTCTTCTGAAGGTTTTTCTTCATTTAAAAGTCGATTACTGAAGATTTCATGCGTTTGTTCGCACAAATTCTTGAATAACTGAAATGCTTCGAGTGTGGATTGGCAATTTTTGCAAAAAATTATCTCTGAGTCATCACAAAGGGGCTAAAAATTGAAGAAATATTTGATAAAAAATTATTTGAAAGAAGAAATTTTTAAAATTACCTGAATTCCAGTCAAGTTTTTGAACAAATTAATTAGTGTTACGGAATTTTCTCCATTTGAAGCTTCTCCAGCACATGCTTGACATTCAAAAGTTTTGTCTATTTCAGTTTTGATGGGTTCTAATTCAGATTTTATAGGGACAAATTCAGTTTTTATCGGAACGAATTCCATTTTTATCACTTGAATTTTCAACTTTCTGTTTGTTTGTCAACAAAAATTGCTAAAAGTCATCGTAATCTGAGCAAAAATCATGTAAGCGCATTTTGGAGTTAGAAAAATATTTAATGATTTTTATTTTTTTTTTAGAAAATTTAATTAAAAAAATAAATTTTAAAATTTAAGAGTCAATTTCTTTTTTAAAAAAATCAGACAGACGACTTTAAAAGAGCAAATTTTCATTGGAAATGAATTAAAAACAATTTGACAGCTGAAAATTTTGAAACATCAAAAGAACCGTTGAAGCTCTTCAAGTAAAAAATTCATAAATTTTGGTAAAATTTTTTTATAATTCAATTTTTTGTGTGTTTTTTAGTTAAAAAAATTCTTTTTCAGGTATCTGGACTTCTTTGGTGCTTCAATCAGTTCCCTCAAGTGACTCGACATTTTCCGGTCTCATCGAGCAACGATAAGCATGTTTCTTCATATAATACTTTTCCGCGAATTTATGCTCGCAAAAAGGGCACGAAAATGGTTTTTCGCCCGTGTGGGTTGTCATGTGCCTTTTCAGGGCATGCAGCTGTGTGAAAGCCTGAGTGCATAAGTTAAAGGTACAAGCGTATGGTTTTTGTCCTGTGTGAACTGCAAGATGGTTTTTCTAAAACGAAAAAAAAAAAAAAATAATTAAATATAATAATAATTAATTTCAGAAATTAAATAAAATAAATTAACATTTTAAATTTAAAAGTTTAATTTTAAAAATTAATTATTTTTTTAATAAAAAAAATTATTTAATTTATTATAAAATGAAAAATAAAATAAATTTTAATATAAATAATTTTCAAAAATATTTATTAAAAAAAAATTATTCAAATTAAAAATTATTTTTAATAAAAATAATGAAAAATTATTAATTCATAAAAATAATAAATTTAATAAAAATGAAAATAATTATTTATAATTATTTTTGAATTATTAAATAAATATTTTTTTTAAATTAATTTATTTTTTTTATGAATAATTTTTTATTTGAATATTTTTTAAAATTATTTTTATAAGAATTAATAAGATTTGTTTTATTTTATTTTTTATTTAAAAGTATTTTTCATTTTAAAATTAAAAATTTTGAATTAATTTAAATAAAGTGCCTAAAAATTTTAATAAATTTAAACTTAAAAAAAAAATCATAAAAAATAATTAAAAAAAAAATAAAATTTAAAAATTAAATACATCTAAAAAAATTAAAAATCAATTGAAAATAAATTTAAATATTTAAATAAATAAAAAAAATATTTAAAAAACAATAAAATAATAATTTTTCTTACCAACTGCCCCAACAAGGTAAAACTTTTATCACAATCCGTACATTTGTGTTTTTTCTCCTTTTTATGCACAATTCTCACGTGCATCGTGACATCCCGTTTCTTCTTAAACATTTTCCCACAAACAGGACACGGTAAAATTCTCTCTATCAAGTCATGCGTCTCCTTATGCTCCGCCAACGACCTCGGATGCTTGAAACTCTTCTCACATTGATCACATTGGAACACCTCGCTGCCATGAAGTCTTTGTACGTGCTCATTAAATTGCGTCGCATTGTGACAAATAAACGCACAATACGCACAAATATATTTCCGCCCAAGTTTATGCGTCGACATCATGTGCTGATAGCGATTCGCCTCATTCGTGAAAGCCGCTTCGCAAATCGAGCATTTGAAGGCGCGCTCAGTTCCGTGCGACAAAAGATGATTTTTGAGCGCATCCAAACGATTCAGTTGCAAATTACAAATGTGACACTCGAACGGATGTTTTCCTTCATGTTCTCGCAGATGACAATCCAGGGCGATTTTTGACTGAAATTTTCTTTGGCAATCGAGTTCGGAGCAAATAAAATGAGATTTTCCAAGGTGAATGTGGTTCATGTGCGTCGCAAGGCATTTTTTGGTTTTGAATCTTTTGGCACAAATATCACAAGCGAATATTTGTTCGTCTTCGTGACTTGAAGCGGGACTAATTGCTTCAACGATGAACTCTTCAACTACTTCGGTGTCGTTTTTAGTACAATATCGTTGCATTAAAATCGCCTGCGTCTCATCACACATCTGTCGAAACGACTGAAAATTCTCCAAACACGTTTGACATTGATCACAAAAAATTATTTCATGCTCTGCGACAACGGGCTAAAATTAGAAAGTAAAAAAAATTGTCATTCATTGAGAAAAAAAAATCATAATTACCTCAATTTGAGTCAATTCTTTGAAGATTTCTTGCATTTCAGGAGAAACTCGTGCTGCAAGGACCTCATTTCCGCATGCCTGACAATAAGGAGAGTCAATTTTCGACTGCATTTTTGCTGAAAAACCTCAAAAACTACGAGAACGATGTGAACTCGATTAATTTTTGACTTTGTTTGTCAACAAAGGCATGGAACTTGATTGAAAATGACAGTTAACTAATAATTTTTTGTCAATTTCTGTAAGAAAAAAATGTTTTTGTTAATATTTTTGGCAATTTTAGGACTTTTTATGTCAATTTCAATCAAAAATTGCAAGAAAAATTCAAAATTTCATTCAAAAATTGCGTTTTTTGGGTTTTGAAGAACGTAACTGTCAAAATAAAGCGACAACAGCGCCACAATATCACGGAATTTAGTCGAAGCTTCTGGAATAAACAATGAAAGAGTGTAAAAGACATCGATAAGAACGAAAAATTATTTTAAAAAATTAAAATAAAAGATATTAGATAGAAATTTATCTAAAAAATTCGTAAAAATTAAAGAATTTCCTTTAATTTAATGTAAAAACTCGAAATTTTCGCCGATTTTCACACAAGAAAATGTTTCACGAGAATTCTTACAACCCATCGCAGCAACAACACAACATGTAAGTTACATAAAAATTAATTTTTCTCTTCGTAACTTGACTTTTCTTTCATTTTTCAGTAATGACTACATGCCGCCGTTCCAACAAACCATCACACCAATGCCGAATCCGACGTCCTGGAACATCAACGATCTCAATTGGAACTTCGATGGAGTGCAAAGACCGAATCATAACATTACGCATTTCACGGCTTTCACAAATACGAGTCCCACGACGACGACATCTTCAGTTGGGATGTGCGGAAAACGGAAAACGATAGAACCGGAGCCCACATATCGACCCTCGAAACAGTTTATTTCGGAACAAAAAATGATCGAACACATGAGCAGCATGCACTTATCGTCGAATTTTACGAATCACAATATCAGTCCCGACAGTCCGTTTGACGACGAGAGTTTCAAAGTGTTTTTATCTCCCGCGGATTTGGAGGAAAAATTAAAAAATGCTCAGAGGTGAATATTTTTTCGTGACATTTTTCGTGGTTTTTCGCTAAATTTTTGCCAATTTTTCACAGAATAACAGTCTGCGAACAAATAAAAAATCTCACAAAAGATGATTCGCTCCTTCCAAAAGCTCTGCTGGATCGTGCGAATGCCTCTTCCGTCAGCACTCCTTATTGCAGCGCACTTGTTTTGTGGCAACCGCCGGCACAAATCCTCAAATTGCGTGAAACTGTGACGTCAGACAAGAAAATCAAAGAAGAGGAAGAAGAGAAAAAATCACGAGAAGAGCCATCAACAAGTAATTTAATGGAAAGTGAGGAACTTTTCATGGACAATAATAATTCGTCGTCAATCGATTTTAATAACGTACCATCTGATATCAACATGAATAATAATAATAATAATATCAACAATGAAATGGAATTGGATGAGGATCTCTAATAATGCGAAGGGATCGTTTTCTTGTTGTTCTGTGACTTTTTTTTTAGATGTACATTAAACATAATTAATAAAATTAACAAAATAAAATTTTTAATTAATCGATTTTTGTTTTAATTTGAACGTTTTTGTGCGTCATTATCATCCAGAGGCGATTCATGAGGAAAATTTTTAAGATTTTATAAATATTTAATTCAAAAATTTAACAATTTTTACTAAAATTTAAGCAAAAATTTCCAAAACCAAAAGAAATTGATGCAAAAAAAATTTTTTTTTAAATATGCATTGGGATGAAAATGTCAAAATTTGTACTGGGTTAAAAACTCAAAATGTGCATTGGGCGAAATTTTAAAATGTTACTTAGGCAAAAACAATTTTCCATTCAAAAACGAAAAAAACTGAACTTAAAATTACTCAATTAAAGTTTAAAAATTAAATTCCTCGTTAAAAAATTAAATTTTCGAATGTGCATTAGGAAAAAAAATCAAAATTTTCTTTAGCGCTTTTGATTTTAAATTTTAAATATTAATTTAAATAATTAAATATTTATGATAAAAATTTTTAAAATAAAAACTGATTTTGCTCTAAGATTTAAACTGAAATTGGTCACGTGGTTAATTTTTAAATGAAATGTGCATTGGGACAAAAATTTTAAAATATTCTATGGGACACAAATGAATCTCTCAGAAATTTAACATTAATTTAATTTAAAAATTTAATTTTAATTTTAAAAATAACAGGCTTAAATTTCAATAAAAAGTTTAAAATGTGGAGTAGGATGAGAAATTTAAAATTAGTATTAGGACTAAAGTTTTAAATGAGAAATTGAAAAATTTTGAAAAAAAAATGATAAAATTATTCATAAGTATAAAAGCAATTTTGGAAAGTAAAAAATTAGTAACGTAGTTAAAACTTTTTGAAATTTGCATTGGGGCATTAATTTCAAATACACACTGGGTAAAAAAATAATTATATCGAAAATTTAAAAATAAAAAATGAAATCAAAATCTGACAGGAAAAAAGTCAAAATATGCTTTGGGTCTTAATTTCAAAATTTTCATTGGGAAAAATTTCAAAAAATGTGCATTAGGTCAAAAATTATATAAAAAAAATAATTCCAGCCGTAAAAAAATTAAAAAAATAAATTTTTTAACTTAAATTCTTTTAAGATTATTTCTCCCAATCCGTCTCTGTCGACAAGGAAATTCCTTTTTCCTTTCTTTAATTTCTTAAAAGCACATTAAGTAATAAAAGTATCGAAAATTTCTCATTAATCAGTAATTTTTTCAATTTTCGCACTCGTACATCGTGCACGATGACGCATACGTATCATCTAATTGAATGCCATTCCAGATGTTTATCCACCTTAAAAGTCCCTTTAAAACCTGTACGAAATAAAATTTTAAAAAATTATCGGCAATCGTCCATGAACGAAATAAAACTCAACCTCAGCGTTTCGCAGTCAAAATGACTCTAACCAAATTCACGAAAAAATTCTTTAAACAAGTGTTCGTGCAAATGATTCACACAAGAACGACTACGACGATCCCTCTTATCAACTAGACGTCTCTTTTCATTCATCAAAAGTCGGCTGTATTGCTGTCTCTTTCTGCGCACCCATTCATGCTTCACACACACACACACAGACATCAAAACCGTGAATCGGAGCATTTGCGAGCGACACGAGAGCACAGTGAGAACAGTTTCGATCGTCAAGTCAACGAGTCAAGACGTCGTGTGATGAGACACTGCACTCTACGTGCGCTTTGAAATAATAAAAATCTTTTTTCCGATTCAATTTTTTTTTGTGATACACAAGTGTTGCGGACAAAAAGTACCTTTTCATCACTAAATTTGCGAACGATTAGTGTTAACAGCGATCGGCTACTTATCCAGTGTCCATTAAAGTGTGATAAATTAATAAATTTACAAAAAAAAGTCCAATGTCGGACTCAAAGAATAAACGAAATTTAGTAAGTTGGAACTTCTTTTTTTTTTTTTTTTGATTACAAACGTGTACAAAATGAGTGCAAAGCAAAATTTATGTGTGTGTCGTTGAATGGACGCCATTGCACGACGACGACGAACGGAGGAGAACGCGTTTGCTGAGTGAGTGTATGTAAAAAAAAGAAGTGTTCTTGTTGTGTTAGGCCAAGCAAAGTTTACGATTTTCTGGTCAAAAGTGCCGTGCCGAGTCGTGTTTTGCTCTCAAGATGGTTATAAATAATTTTTTGCATTTTTTTTTCGACGTCATTTCTGTGGGTCACTTAAAAAAATGTATCGCAGCCAAAATTTGAAAGAAAATAAAATGTGAAAAAATGTGAGGGTAACTAGTTGTAGGTGTGTGAATTTTTATCGGCCTGTAACTTGATGGCTTTTTCTTGCATGAAGCACATGACGAAGTTCGTAATTTTTTTTCAATGTAAAAAAAATAAATTAAATTGAAAAGCTAAAACATTAAATAATTTTTAATTAAATATTAAAAAATAATTAATTTTAATTTTTTGAAAAATTAAAAAAAAATATTTTAAATTAAATTTAATTAATTAAAATTTTTTAAAAAATATTTTTAATTTTTTCTCCATTTAATTGACGTTTTATTTTATAATTTTAAATTTAAAAAATAATTAATTTTGGTTTTTTCAATAATAAAAAATAATTTTAAATTAATTAATTAAATAATAATTTTTAAAATAAATATAATTAAAAAAAAATTGTTATAAATATTTTTTTTTAATTATTAAAACTAAAAAAAAAATTAAAAAAAATCAAAATTAATTATTTTTATTTTTTTTTTAAAAATTATTTAAAAACTATTATAAAAAGAAAAAATAAAAATATTTTTTAAACAATTTATTTTTTTAAATAAAAATTAAATTATTTATTATTTAAAACGCGGTGCGGAAACGCGACAAACAACAAAAAAAACCACCTCTATCATATTTTCGCATTCTACATAAATTAATTGTTTAACGCTGCTATTCTTTCACTCACTTCGGAATCCTTCCCATATATAAAATATTTTTCCTGATATGATTACGTGAGTGCGGGCGGTGTACAGATTTCATTTCCCTACAAAAATACACGACAACGTCATACGTACGAAAAAGGATAATATGCTGCAAATTGTCGTCATTTATTCAGTAACATAACAACAACAAGGGTTATGGATGTGATGTTCCTCCTTGCCTAAATGCTCCGCTGTAATCGTCTTTTTTGCCGTATGCGAGCAGTAGACCGCACCACACCGCATTAACGTTGGTGTTCTACTGAAGCATCAAAGCAAGAGCACTCTGGACACAAATTGAAAATGAGAATTTAACACGACGACGACGACGACGATGGCGATGAGCAGAACGACGAGGTATGACGAGTAATAAAAACCGAAGTGCATAATCGGATGGCAGGCATTGCGTTCATTTTTCCCGTATGACGTGCACGTTGCTGTTGTCTCTCCTTCTCGACAAAATTCTCGTCAGAAAAAAAAAATATGAAAAAAATGTTAAACTGAACAACGCGATTTAAATCTTATCACAAATATCGCACTTTTCAGTGCAAAAACCTGTTTCCGGCAAATACAGACGAAATTTTTAATGAAATATTTTTAGTTGACGGGAAAATTCTTCCTTATTTGTAAGAGTTTGTTTCATCTCAATTAAAAATTTACGATTTTTACAGGTGCACGCGTATAATGTTTACTTTTTTTGACAGGAAGAATTTTTTTTTTGACATTTGTGAAATTTGTAAATGAAATTTTTACTTATTTTAGCGAGAAAAATATTTTTAAAAAATAATTTTTAGTTCAATATCATTAAATAGAATTAAAAATTAATATGAAAAATTAAAATTTTAAGGAAAATTTTGACATCTGTCATTTCTTTAACTGTCAAAAAATTTAAAATTGCTTTTAATTTATTTAACTGTCAAAAATTAAGCTCATTTTTGATGAAAATTGTGAGCTTTTGAATCTAATTTATTGAATTTTGCGGAATAATTTTGTTTCAAAAGTTCTAAAAATTCAATCAAAATATTCGCAGCTGCTGAAAAATTTTTTTGACAGTTGATTTAGTGACAAATGTCAAAATTTCAACTAAAATTAATTTTTTCTTAATTTTCAAGGTCAATTTATTTTGCTTTATGTTAATATAAATAACCTTGAACTTTATAAATAAAACAAAAAATAATTTTAAAAAATTTTTTACCTGTCAAATTTCATAACTGTCAAAAAAAAATTCTTCCATGGACTCACCCTAAACTGCATAATTTGTGATAAATACAAAAAAAAACTCAGTGACTGCTTTTGCATTTCATTAAAAAAATTTACAAGAAGGCAAAAAAAAAATGCTAGACTTATTATTGTTTGGATGTTATGGATTTAAAAAGAAATACCGGTTATTTATATACACATGCGTTTTTGTAATAAAAAAATAAACCAATATGTGTAATGTTTACTTTTGTATGTTGCAGCACGGTATGGGCGAGCGAGCGAGTGTATATAATTGAATGAAAAAACGAAAAAGAATGATAAATTCATTCATGTTTGTATGGGGCGACGTACACTTGCTCGCTCTTGATAAACACGTTCTTCCAATTCGTTATGTGAGTGAGCTTCGCGTTGTGTTGAGTCACAAAAAATTTTTTAACTCTCGCTTTTAATTCTGCGTTTTTACTTTACTCATTCCTCTTTTTGTTCTTGTTCTTTTATAGCGAGAGCGAAAACAGCGCAAACAGTACTTAGAATGGGCACTCGCTGAGGAAGATTATGAAGGAGCGCGCGGATTTTCTGTCGCGGATAAACTTAAATCGACAAGATTCGCACAGTCGGGCATGGTACGGGAGATGCGAGGATCTGATTTGACAGTCGGGTAAGTTTTCGCCAAATTTCCTATAAAAAATTTATAATAAAAATAAAAAATAATTAGGTAATAAATATATAAAAAAAATAAATAAATAAAAATAATTAAATAAATAAATTTTAATTTTTTAAAAAAATATTTAATTTTAATAATAAAAAATTTAAAAATTAATATGAAAATAAAACAAAATTAAATCAAATAATAAATGATTAATTTTTAAATAATTGACAAAAAAAATAATAAAATTTTATTAAAAAATAAATAAAAATTAGATAATTTTATTTAATAAAAATTTTAATTTTTAATTAATTTTTAATTAAATTTAATTTTTAATTTTAATTTAATTTTTAATTTTTAAAAATTTTAATTTAATTTTTAATTAAAAGAAAAAAATAATTTAATATAAAAAAATATATTTTTAAATGAAATTAATTTAAAATAATATAAAAAACAAAATAAAATTTATTTTTATTTTTTTTACTATGAAATATAAATTTTTCGAGTTTTATAGAAATTT
Source organism: Culicoides brevitarsis (assembly GCF_036172545.1). Classification (NCBI taxonomy): domain Eukaryota; kingdom Metazoa; phylum Arthropoda; class Insecta; order Diptera; family Ceratopogonidae; genus Culicoides; species Culicoides brevitarsis. The sequence continues at coordinate 35,874,266 of NC_087085.1, read as the reverse complement.
TAAATGTTTTTAAAAATTATAAAAATTAAAAAAAAAATATTTTAAATAAATAAATTTAAAATAAAGTTTTAAAAATATTTAATTTTAAAAAAAGAATAAAATTAATATGAAAATTAAATTAATATTATTAAAAAAAATAAATTTAAATTTTAAGTAATTACAAAAAAAAATTAAAATTTTATTTAAGATGATTTTTTAATAAAAATAATTGATTTTAATTAAAAGAAAAAAAAAATTAATATCAAAAAATTATTTAAATAAAAATAACAAAATTAAATTAATATTTTTTATCTATAAAGGATAAATTTTTCGAATTTTATAGAAATTTTAACTTTTATTTTAAAATGAAAAATAAATATAAAAATTTAACAAAAAAATAATATTTTAATTAAAAGATTAAGAAAAATTATCAAGAAAAAATTAAAAAAAATATTATCAATTTACAAAAAAAAATAGATAAAATTTTTTAAAAATAATTTCAAAATAATTTTTAAATAATATAAAAAAAAATTCAATAAAAACTAGTTTTTAATTATTTTTTTTTAATTTTCAGTTATTTGCAACAACACGGCTTCAACATACCGTTACTGATCAAGGAAAAAGCCGGCTTAGGTTTGCAAGTGCCATCGCCCAACTTTAGTATTAACGATGTGCGAATGTGCGTCGGTTCACGACGCGTTCTCGACGTCATGGACGTCAACACACAGAAAAATCTCGAGATGACGATGAAAGAATGGCAAAAGTATTACGAGGATCCGAACAAGAAAAAACTTTTAAACGTAATTTCGCTCGAATTTTCCCACACAAAACTCGAAAATTACGTACAAAGTCCCAAAATTGTGCGACAAGTCGATTGGGTTGACGTCGTTTGGCCAACAAAATTAAAAAACGCCCAAATTGAGGGCACAAACCTCATCGAAGACATGATGTATCCAAAAGTGCAAAAGTATTGTTTGATGTCTGTGCGAAATTGCTTCACAGATTTTCACATAGATTTCGGAGGAACGTCAGTTTGGTATCACATCCTCAAAGGCAGTAAGGTATTTTGGCTGATTCCGCCGACGCAGGAGAATTTGCAATTATACGAAAAATGGGTGTTGTCCGGAAAGCAATCCGACATCTTTTTTGGCGATACAGTCGAGAAATGTGGGCGCGTTTATTTGACCGCTGGAAATACTTTTTTCATTCCCACGGGATGGATTCATGCCGTTTACACGCCCGAAGACTCGCTCGTGTTTGGCGGAAATTTTTTGCATTCATTCGGGATTGTGAAGCAATTGAAGGTCGCCCAAGTCGAGGACAGCACAAAAGTCCCCCAAAAATTCCGATATCCCTTTTTCACGGAGATGTTGTGGTATGTCCTCGCAAAATACGTCAAAACGCTTCTGAATCACAACCATCTCGAGGAAGATGACGAAGACGAACTCGATACTGTGCAAATTAAGGGACATGTGCATTTAACGCGTTACGAATTATTTGGCTTGAAGGATATTGTCATGTACTTGTATGATCTCCCGTCGCACAAGAAAAACGTGCCGGAACTCGTAAAAGACCCCGTCGCATTGATAAAAGACGTGCGAACGCTCGTTGAGCGCCATTGCAAGGACGATCCTGAGCTCGCAGTGACTAATGTCCCCATATTAACGGCTCCCCTTCAAACGATGTCGCGACATGTTCAACACGACGAATACGAAAATGACTTTCCCATGAATGGCGGCGACGATCCCGAACCAATTTCAATTAAAACGGAACCCAATTCAGCTCCTTACAAGCAGCCAAGTCCCAATAATTCATCAAAAACGGGTGAAAATAAGGCTCATACCGCGCCACGTCGTCGCAGGACCCGCTGTAAGGTCTGTGAGGCATGCAAACGTTCGGATTGTGGCGAATGCAGTTTTTGTCTCGACATGATAAAATTCGGAGGACCCGGAAAAGCGAAACAAACGTGCACAATGCGACAATGTTTGCAACCAATGTTGCCCGTTACCGCTACTTGTATCCATTGTCATCTCGATGGATGGCGTCAAACGCCGGCTCTTTCAACGCCGCAAGCAAAATCTCATGCCTCCCAAGAAGTACCTTCGTCTCTGATGGAATGCTCCATTTGTTACAGCATCAGTCATCCGGAATGCGGGCAAAAATTGGCACCCAACGTGAAAGGCATCCCCAATGAAGACCTCAAAAATAGCTGGATCTGCCCGGTTTGCATTCAAGCGGGACGCAATAACGACTACAAACCGCGTCATTTTCGTGCCCGACAAAAATCTTCGGAAATTCGACGGATGTCAAACAGCAGCGACGCCTCATTTTTGGATCAAAAACTGAATATCGACATTCCGGGCAACAACAAAGGCATCCTAGCATCCGGATCCGATCTCGAGGACAACAAACAAAGTATTCCCATCATATCGCCGAGCATCGTAAAACACGAAATCAAGCAAGAACCCGAACAAAATTCGAGTAAAATTGATGCCAGCAACGGGCGTTTCATAAAAAGGCGAAAAAGTGAGGACGGCAATAGTGTCGGAAGCGTAAATCAAGATTCCTTCGACAATAATGACCAAAATGCGCCGCGCAAGAAGTCAACGTTGCGAAATCAACTCGCGCAACAAATCATCAGTAGTTCCAATAAACCGCTGAAAAAGCCGCAATATCCGGTGAGGCCTGTCGGGACATCAAGTAGCATCGCAAGCTCCTCAGCGGTACTCGATCCGGCGTGTTTGCTGCCCGTTTTCAAATATTTGCCGCTGGAAACGTTAGTCAATTGTTCTCTCGTGTGCAAACAATGGTGCACGGTATCCGTCGATCCAGTTTTGTGGAAACGCATGGATTGTTCGCAGTACAAATTATCCGCAAGTCTCTTAATTGCGATCGTGCGACGTCAACCGGAGCAACTTCTCCTCGATTGGACCATTCTCGCAAAACGACAACTCAACTGGATCATCACTCGCATACCCGGCTTACGAAATCTCAGTTTGCAAGGCACTCCCGTTCAATCTGTGCTCGGTTTGCACACTTGTCTCTGCCCGCCGTTGCAAGTTCTCGATCTCAGTTTCATCCGGGGCTTGAATGACTCGGCAATTCGTGAAATTTTGTCTCCGCCGAAGGATTCGCGACCCGGATTGGCAGATTCCAAGTCGAGACTTCGTAATTTGAAGACGTTAAAACTCAGCGGAACAGATATTTCCGACATTGGAATACGATACATCATTCAAGGATTGCCGGAATTGAAGTCTTTAGACCTTTCATCATGTCAGAGGATCACCGATTGCGGAATTTGTCAGATCGATGGCAATCATACGTTGGTCGAACTCAATTTGAGCAGCTGCAAGATGATAACGGAAGTGGCATTGGACTTTTTGGCGAATTGCGATGCGCTTGTAAGACTCGATTTGCGACACGTGCCGCAAGTGTCGACGCAAAATCTCATAAAATTCGCTGCCAAATCAAAAAATAACTTACAAGTACATGATATTAAGTTAGTGGATAGGAGAAAAGAGAATAAGTAAAAAGGTCATTCCAAGAATTTAGTTTTAGTTTCTTTTTTTTTAAGAAGAAGAAGAAGAAAAATGTAATCAATCGCCATAATGTGTGTCTGTGTATCAATAGTGACTGTTGTTCAGTAAGCAAAAAAAGTAATTTTAAGATCCTAAGTTCATGAAAAAAAAATTTTTGACAATTGAAAATCATGAAAATTTCAATTTCACATGAATTTCTTTTAAAAAAAGTTCATTTTTAAAGCTAAAAATTTCAATTCGAGATCGAAATATTCATTTAGTGATCTAAAAAGATCGTTTCGAGATGTAAGAAGTTCATTCCGGGAACTAAAAAGTCAATTTTGAAGTTATAGCCTTCATTTAGAGTTCAAAAAAGTTCATTTCGAGACCTTAAAATTTAATTCGAGATCAAAAAATTTTATTTCGAGATCTAAAAATTTCACTTCGAGATCGAAAAATTTTATTTCGAGATCTAAAAATTTTCTATTTTGAACGAAATTATTGTCAAAAAAGTTAAAAAATATTTTTTATGATTTTTAATTGTCAAAAAATTTCTCATGAACTGGTAGATAATGCAAAATCCAGCAATATTTACATCCAACCCCATTTTTGTAGAGAGAAAAATAGTCGAAAGTCGATAACTACCCGCGAAAAAACCAAAGAAATTTTGTATGAAACTTGCAAAAATTACTTCAAAAACTGTTTCATGACGTTCTCAAAGACTTTCCACACTCACACTTAAATACACAAGATAAAAAAAAAAAGAAAATTAATTTTAGTCTAATTATTATTATTGTATTAAGTAAAATTAAATTGATCAAAATTGTATGATACATTTTATGTATAGCTCGATAGATACTAAAAATACCAGAGAGAAGACGAATTTGTCGAATAAACACCTAAGAAATGCTTAAAACTGCGTTTTATTTCCTCCTCGATGCTCGTTGAAGACAAATTTTACACAAATTCTTTTTTAAAAAGTCTTTCTCTCTTACGTCCTGACATTTTTTTCGTTAAAAATAAGTTTTTACCTACAACTTAAAAGTTAAATTATGTACAATTAATTATTTAATTGGTTGACACTGGAGATCAAGGATCATGTTTATCATTGTCATTGTCACCGTCGTAAAACTCATTTTTAGGCTCTACCATGTTGTCGGCGTCTTCCTGTGTTATTCGCACGTCTTTGTCGGGCTCGTCTTTCACTCTTTCGGGCAATGCATCCTCTGAAAAAAAAATTGTTTTTCGTTAATTTTTTTTTATTTTTTGATTTTTTTGAGAGCAATATTAAAAAATTTGATTTTTTAAAATTTTAAAAGGTTTTTTTTGTAAATATTAAAAATAGAATCTTAATTTTAAAAAATTATTTAAATAAACAAAATTAAAAATTTCAGAAATTATTTCTTTCAAATTTCAGAAAAAAATTTTAAGAAAATGTTTTTTTGAAACTAAAAGTAAATTTTTTCTTTGACATAGTTTTGTTTTGAAAACTAAATCAAAAACTGTGTCAAAGCCATTTTTGTCAAATCTTGCTCTAAATGGATAAAAATTTGTCAGAGGGCTCTAATTTATCATTTTTAATCATTTTGCAACTCAAAACTGCCAAAAAATTGAAACTGAAAAAAAAAATTTTTTTTTGACATAGTTTTGTTTTGAAAACTAAATCAAGAGAAAAACTATGTCAAAAACTGTCAAAAACTGTGTCAAAGCCATTTTTGTCAAATCTTGCTCTAAATGGATAAAAATTTGTCAGAGGGCTCTAATTTATCATTTTTAATCATTTTATAACTCAAAACTGCCAAAAAATTGAAACTGAAAAAAAAAATTTTTTCTTTGACATAGTTTTGTTTTGAAAACTAAATCAAGAGAAAAACTATGTCAAAAACTGTGTCAAAAACCGTGTCAAAGCAATTTTTGTCAAATCTTGCTCTAAATGGATAAAAATTTGTCAGAGTGCTCTAATTTATCATTTTTAATCATTTTATAACTCAAAACTGCAAAAAATTTGAAACTGAAAAAAAGTTTTTCCTTTGACATAGTTTTGTTTTGAAAACTAAATCAAGAGCAAAACTATGTCAAAATAAAAATGTGTCAAAAAATAATTTTATGTCAAAAACTGTGTCAAAGCCATTTTTGTCAAATCTTGCTCCAAATGGATAAAAATTTATCAGAGGGGCTCTAATCTATCATATTTAATCATTTTGCAACTCAATTAATTATTGATAATAATTATTATTATTAAATTAAATTATTATTAATCAAATTGATAAAACTTTAGAATTTTCAGAAATAAAAAAATATATTTTTAAATTAATGAATTATTTTTTTTAAAATAGGTTTTGTTCAATTAAGAAAATTATATTTTTAGAAAAATTAATTTTTTTAAATTTATTTTTATTTGATTTATTTATTTAAATAGAGTTATTTTTTTTTCATTAATTTTCAATATTTAATTTTAAATATTTTTTAAATTTAATTTTAATTATTTTTTTTTGAACGAAATTTTTTTATATATTTTTAAAATTAATCTTAATCAAATTTAAAAGAAAATTTTTGAAAAACTCACCTGGAATATTGAACATTTGCACACTCGGTGCATGTGCGCACATTTTAAGATTTTCATACGTTTGCCGCGTGATGAGATCCAGGTACTGTTTACTGTTTGCATTATCTTGTCGCGTCACAATTTCCGGATGCAACGTAAAATCGGGCGCAAAAAACTCCAAATAATCGTTCATCGGCAGCTCATTCGAGATTTGTTCGTCAATTAACAGCGAAGTTTCATAAGTCCAGCATCGGGCGACATTTCGCAGCGTATATCCGCCTCCGCCGACAACTAAAACGGGCACATTGAGCTCTTTGACGAAATTCACACATTCTCCATGTCCTTTGCTACTCAGGGAAAAGCAACCCAAACGATCTCCTGCCAAAGAATCAGCTCCGCATTGCAAAACTATCGCCGTCGGTCGATAAAATTCCATGACAGCCGAGATAACGGGTTTAAATACTTGGAAATAACTTGCGTCGTCGATGCCTTCTTTCAGCGGGACATTTACGGAATAATATCTCCCGGATTCGGCACCAATTTCGTACATGTCTCCCGTTCCGGGAAAGAAATAATTTCCGTATTTGTGGAAAGAAACTGTCATAACGCGATCCGTGAGATAAAAAGCTTCTTGCACGCCGTCACCGTGATGCACATCAATATCGATATACATGACGCGCGGATGATACTTGAGCAATTCCAGGATCCCGATGACAATGTCGTTGACATAACAAAACCCAGAAGCTTCGAATTTCTTCGCGTGATGCAAACCGCCGGACCAATTTATACAAATATCACTGTGATTATGGTTCAATTTTTGCGCTCCTTCGAGACTGGCACCCGTGTACATTGCACAAAAGTCGAAAAGTCCATCGAAGACGGGACAATCGTCGCCCACGTTGAAGCTCGAGAGACATTTCGTGAACTGTTGGATGTTCTGTGGCGTCACAGATTGCAGAAATTCAATGTATTCTTCGGAATGGAAGCGAGTCATGTCATGGGCATTCGCCTTGTACGGTCGATAAATCTTCATTTTCTTGTGCAAGCCGTAATTCATGACGAGATGATGGATGACAGACACTAAAAAAACCAAAATTAAAATAAAAATTCAAAAATTTTAATCAAAACTTACATCTATGCGGCTTCATTGGATGCCCCGGACCATAATGAAAGTTCCCGACACTTTCGTTGAAGAAGTACGACACTCGTTTCTTCGACATTTTCCGATTTTTTTTCGCAAACTCTCTAAGCACTTTCCCAGAAATACAACTTGAGGTAATAAATAATGAGTAAAAAACAAACAATGAATAAAAGTTTCTTCGTTAGCGTGTAGTCTGGCTGCATCGAGAGCGTTTAACACAAAAATTTCCGCAAAATTGTTGGTTTATTTTTGTTTGGTTTCGTCGTGCAGAACACTTGCTTCAACTTTGCAGCATGATTTGGTAAAAACTACGGCTTTTGTGGGGATTCTAACATGCAATTCGTAGACAGACGAGTTCAATTGATGCCTTGAGGCTCTTGAATTTCTTTAAAATTGTGTAATTTTTGGTAAAAATCGAAGAAAATTGGCTGGAAATCGAAAATTCGACTGATTGGGGTTGCCAGTTTGACTTAAACTCGGTCCCATATTAAAATGAGACGAATGAAAATGATAAGAACCTTACCCGATTTCAACCCCCATGGCACATTTCATCGTTAAATTGCGCATCGGGTCGGCGTCGTCGTCACCATTTTCTTTTTCGCCCTCCAATCGGCATGCAGTTCGTGAAAATCCTGCCCCGTGATTGGCTTAAATCGGCACAAACACTCGTGATTGGCTAATGGATCCGCTAAATGCGCACTTGGTCCCGTGCCCCAGCATTAATTCTAGTTTTTTTCAGAAGCGTGGTGGCGTGGTTTTCGTGGTCGCAAGAAAATTGTGTGATTTATTGAAAATTTCTGTGTAAAACGAATCAAAAGTACTATCAAAAATGTCCGAAAGAGAAAATAACGTGTACAAAGCAAAATTGGCTGAGCAAGCTGAGCGCTACGACGGTAAGTCGAAAAAAATTGATTTTTTCCTCAATGGACGTCACTTTTTTTCCATCACGGCATTGATAAAAAAAAATTTTTTTTTTTCAAACCACTTTATGGCGTGCAAAATGCACCAAAACCGAGCAAAAATACGTGAAAAATGTCGTTTTGCCGCTGCCGCATGCATTTGGCATATTTTTACGGGGTCTACCATAAATTTTCGACCGGAAAATTGCGATTAAAATTCCAGACTTGATCCACAGAGAGAGCCGTGCCTTGTCTCCGCGCCGCCATTTAACCGGATTATGCAATCGGCTTCGATGGCAAAACCGGGATTTCGGCAGCGGCAACGGGAAAAGTCACGGATTTGGCATTTTGCGGAACTTTTCACGGCAAAAGGTCGTACCGGTTAGCCACACACATAAAAATTTTTCTTCATCATCGTCATCGTCATTTTCTCACATTCCAATTTTTCACACATTCGCATTCGAGACACACACACACACAGGCAAAAGTACTGATTCATCGAACATTCGCGTTTGAGTGTGTGTGCGCCGAACGAGAAGAGATGACTTGTCTTGGAAAAATTTTTATTAATAAAAAGTCTCCTTTACCTTTTTTTTCTCATTTCCGACTTTTTGTCGATGAAAAAACTTTTTTTTTCAAAATTTTTCTAATTTTATTTCAAAGCGAAAGAGCGCAAAAAACGACGAATAAGAGAAAAATGTCCGGCAAAATCGCAAAGATCGGCAAAAAAAATTCATGTCAAGTTACTTGAACTAATTTTTCATTAATTTTTTATCATTTTTTTCTCATTCTATTAAAAAAAAACTCCTGATGATGAGAAAAAAAATCACAAGGAAAAAAAAAATCGAGATGTTAAGGAAGAAGAGGTGTGGTCGTTTCCAATACAACAAGACAATTCTAGTTAATTTTTAATAAAATCATAGAACAAAAAAAGGATTTGATTGGCAAAAGTCCCATTTCCTAACATATTGATTATATTAAGGAGCGAAACGGTTGCCGAGGGCAACATTAATTTATTAAAGTTTATTTTATTATTTTTTTTTGTATTTCCTTAGAAGCGCACAAGGAAAAGGCTCCTTCCTACACACACACACACACACACACACACACACGCAAACGAGCATTTTTCGCAGTAATTACTTGAGTCATTTGGTCAATTTATTTAAATCAGTTCCATTAAAAACTTGCTTTGCTAGTCAGTCACGCTAGTTTCGCAAATGTGGTAGTGTGATGGATTAATTGCTCAGTTTCGGCGAAAATGAAAAATTCCTTTTTTAGCTCTTTTTCGCCGAAAAAGGCTCGTGTCCCGAGAGAATGTCTCGAAACTGACCTCATCATCGGCATTAAAAAAAGAAAAAATTTGCAGAAAAAATGGCAGAAATTGAAAAAAAACCAAGTCTGAGTAAGAAGAGGGATTTTTACACGAAACTGTCTCTGTGTGCGTTTCAATATTCCGTTAAATGTATTTTTTTTTATTCGTCATTCATGTACGTGAGGCAACCTGCTTTCCTCTTTTTCATTCATTTGTGTTGGTATTCGTTTTTTCTCTCTGTGCCGCTGTGTTAGTGCCGCACACACACACCCAAACATTTATCGATCGTTTTTTTGGTTTGGAGCACTGCGCTATGACTGTTGCCATCTACCTACTTTCATACGATTAAATTTTGCCTCCTTTTACGATGAGAGTCGACACGAACGCAGCAGCGCCATCCATGGCAAAGTTCGTGTGAAGTTCGGGGTGGCCAAGATGAATGGGAGTGAGGATGGGCCCATTTTTCACTTTAATCTACGGAAAAAAAAGTTACTTTTTTGGGTGTTGCTGTCATTGACTCATTGTGTTCAGCAGGCACACCACACCGCAAAAGCATGGAATTTGCCGAAAGCATTGAAAAATTTCGCTTTTCGAGCATTTTTGAACATTCTTTTGTGACTTTGGAGTCACGAGTCGAGATAACGATGATATCTTATCGGGTTGTGCTTCAGAGATAACGAATGACAAGTCCTGTCTAAAGCCAATTTTGTGCGTATTTCATGATTTTGGTTTCGCTTTAGGACGATATTAATTATTTTTTGCTCAAAATCTTCATTTATCCTGACAACTTTCCCATCAATCGTGGAATTTTGTTGGCAAAAATGAAGAAACACACCTTTATGAGGCACGTGCAATTTTGAAAAATGTTTCATTTTATCACTTTTGGACTTTTAAATATTTAATTTTTTAAATTTTTGAACTAAAATATTCAATAAATTTTTTATAAAATATTTATATTTAAAATTTATAAAATAAAATTCTTAAAATTTTTTAAAAATTTTGTAGCATTAAATTTTTTATTTTTTTTGTGTCAAAATTAAATCTAAATATTTTAATAAAAATAATTTTTTTTTTAATTTTTTAAAAAATTTTCAATTATAAATTTATTTTTAATTTTCTGCGTCAAAATCAATAAAATTATTAAAAATAATAGAAAATAAAATTTTTAAATAATTTTTTATTATAAATCTATCAACTTTTTGTGTAAAAAAAGTTCAAAAATTAATTTTAAAAATTAATAAAAATTATTTTAAATTTTTGAAAATTTTTTAACTATAAATTCTCGTCAATTTCACGCTAAAAATAATTTTAAAATATAAAAAATTTAATTTTTTTATAATTTTTTTTTTTTAGTTCGGTTTTAAAACTTAAAAAGTTATTTTTTTATTTTTTAAAGAATTTTTAAAGATAAAATTGGAAACATTTTTTAAAATTGCCCTTTCCCAATAGAATTTTTTTCATTTTTATTGTTGATTTTATGTTCTAATGTGACATTTTTTTATTTTTTTTCTCTTGTAGAAATGGTTGATGCCATGAAGAAAGTAGCCTCGCTCGATGTCGAGCTCACCGTTGAGGAGCGAAACTTGTTGTCTGTCGCGTACAAAAATGTCATCGGTGCGCGCCGTGCCTCTTGGCGAATCATTTCGTCCATTGAGCAAAAGGAGGAGAACAAGGGAGTCGAGGAGAAACTTGAAATGATCAAGAACTACCGTGCTCAAGTGGAAAAGGAATTGCGTGACATCTGCTCAGACATTTTGGAAGTTTTGGATAAACATCTTATCCCATGCGCCTCCACTGGCGAAAGCAAGGTATTCTACTACAAAATGAAGGGTGATTATCATCGTTATTTGGCTGAATTCGCAACTGGCAACGATCGCAAAGAAGCCGCCGAAGCATCATTGGTCGCCTACAAGGCAGCCAGCGACATCGCTATGACTGATTTACCTCCAACACACCCAATCCGATTGGGATTAGCACTAAACTTTTCGGTAAAATTAAAAATTTTTGATATTTTTTTACATTTTTTTAACAACAAAATTTTTTTAAAGGTCTTCTACTACGAAATTTTGAACTCTCCTGACCGTGCCTGCCGTTTAGCAAAGGCTGCGTTCGATGATGCTATCGCCGAATTGGACACTCTGAGTGAGGAGAGTTACAAAGACTCGACACTTATTATGCAACTACTGAGAGATAATCTTACATTATGGACGTCTGACATGCAGGGAGACGGTAAGTTGACTTTTTAATTAATTTTGTTGCACGTTTCTCGCCAATTTGCACGATCACGAAACAAAAAACAACATTTATCTCACACTCGGAAATTACTTTTGCAGGCGAAGGTGAACAGAAAGAACAAGTCCAAGATGTTGAAGACCAAGATGTGTCGTAAATGTGAAGTATCCTTGTCCGAGCGTGTGAATTTATTTTATTGAAAAATAATATTAAGCATTATTACTATAAGATATCTATAAATAATAAGATTTCAACATCAATAACAACTACAGCATATAAATATAAAGCAACAGCTGCAACAGCATAAAAAAATCAATTAGATGCATGGAAAAATACTGAGAACAAATCCTTTTTCTTTTTTACAAACAAACAAAAAAAAACATAAGAAAAAAAATTATTATGAAACAACATAGAAAATTAAGCTTAAACTAAAAAAAAAAATTCATACACACACACACACATACATTGAACACACAAACTTCACCATTTAATTATTTAAACAAAAAAAAAAAGATAAAATAAATTTTCATAGTCACACACAACAATTACTTATAAATTGATATGAAGTAATGATAACATACGATAATTAAAAATTATATTAAACTATAACAATTGAAAATTAAAGGCTAAAAACACAAGGAAACACAAATAAATAAAAAAGTTAGACGATATGTATATTCTCATGATCATCATCAAACAAAAAAAAAAACATCAAAACATTCTCTTCTTTTTTTTAATACACATAAAATTAAATAATAAACAATATCCTTGAACAACTAATAAAACAAAAAGAAAGATCATCTCTCTCTTTCACCAATTTTTATTAATAAAAAAAAAATTAACATAAATTTATACAAAGAAAAAAATAATAACTAACTAGATTCATTCATTCGAAAAGAAAAAAAAATAGGTGTCAGTGTGTTGCTTTATACAGAAAAAAAATTATAATTATTATATACTACTATCAGTCACACAGTTTCTTACTTTTATTTTTTTATTCGGTTTACCCTAATAAATAATATAATATTTCCAACAACCGGTAGTATTTGTTTATTAATGACTATTAATAAAATGATATAAATTAAATAAAAAAAAATATTAAAAAAATACAAAAAAAAAATTAAAACAAGTATCAATCATTATTCAAAAAAAAAACATTTTTCTGCAAGTAATCTTTGGAAAAAAAAACATAACAAAGAATATTAATAAACAAAAAAAAAATTACAAATGTACTCATGTGTTCTGCATTAAAAAGTAATAAGTAATAATAAATAAATAATTGTCTGGAACTTTTCGTATGTTATATTTTTTGGTGTAAACACGCTTCATTCAAATTTTTAAAAATTTTATTAAAATTCAAAAATAAAAAAAATATGAAATCGCTACTCATTCCGTTATTTTTTTTAATCATTAATTATTTTTATTAATTTTTTTGTTTTTGTCTCGTTATATTTTTTTTTGTCAATGAATCCGTTTTTATGTTAAATTTAACAAAGTGATGATTTATTGCATTTACATGACTAAAATCGACTAATAATCCTAGTCTGCATCAAGTCAACTTTAACTAACACACACGTGAGTATTTTTTTGTTATTTTTCTTCTATTCATAACATTATTCATTATTATTATTAATATTCATGATACATTATTAACGCATATTATCAGCTAAATGTGAGTAGATAAGAGTAAATTAAAAAAAAAAATAATAAAAAAAATAAAATAATGTTTCTTTATATAAAAAAAAAACAACTTAGAAAAAAACATCATTTGTAGAGGCTTGTAATATCAATCAAAAAAAAAAATATGTATGAGATCAAATTTAGCATGAAATTTAGATTATTATTATTATTACGATTGAATGGAAGAAAATTAAATAAAAAAATAATAAAAAAGAGCTTCAAAATTTGGAATGTTTTCATTTTTTAAGTTTTTCTGCCATCATCAACATGTAGTTGTCCCACGAAAAAAAAAAATATTTTTTTTGCTTCTCTCGTCACATATATTTTTATTTCAATATTTTTTTTTATTAAACATTCAGAGCACACACGCACACATGACAGTCATTTCATCGATAGGTGTTATCTAGACAACATATACATTTATAACATGTATGTGAACAAATGTGGAATAGAAGTAAAAAAAAAATAGTAAACTTCCGTAAATTTTTTTTCAAAACGAACAAATACTGCCATGAAATGTAGAGACAAAACGCTGGTAGGTAACGTCGTCGATATACAAAAAAAAAATAAAATTCTATTTCACATTTTTGTCACTCACTCACTTCTTTTGTCATATCTTTGGTAATAGTATTGGTTTGTAATAAATATTATAAACATATATATTTATAACAATACAATAAGAAAATTTCTGGTTTCGATCGGCTTCAATTAATTCAATAAATATGAATGAAAGATGAGAAGTTTAATTATATTAAAATATGATGACACATGAGTTACATACATTTTCATTAAACATTATTAAAAAAAATATAAAATAATAAATATTTAGGTACTGGATTAAAAAATAAAATAAATATAGTGACATTAATAAAAAAAAATAAATGTATTAAAATACATGAATAATAACATAATATTAATAATCAATATAAATTTCACAAATGTTACTAAACTAAATTAAATTCATACTAAAAAAAATATAATTCATTGGTTTTAAAAATTATAATTTTTTTAAAAAATAATTTCAAAGCATTTTCTGCATTTTTTAGATATAACTTTGTATTGAATGTAAAGTATTGTACAACATTATACATTTTTATAGCAAGAAAAAAAACGATTTAAATATAAGACAACTAAAAGCTTAATAAACATACATATTTATTATTTTTTTTTCTTAAATTTATATTTTAAAATTATTACAAATTTAATATAATTAATAATCAATCAAAGACCAATATTTTATTATTAAACAAAAAAGGACACAATGAAAAATTATATATAATAAATTTTTAAAGTTTTATATGACAAAAATAGCAAATGCAAGTTTTAACATGAATTTCTAAATTAATTACAAAATTTTAAGCTGTTTGTATTAAAATATATTTTTAATTTAAAATGCTGTAACAACAACACAAAAATTGTAAGATTTTATGTATCTGTTAGACTATGTATTTCAATATGTATTCATTCATAGAATTAAATATTATTGGCTTCTCAATAAAATTATAAAATGATTAAAAAAAAACTAATAAAATGATGAAAAATAAAAAAAAGTTTTTAATTTCTTTAATAGATTTTTTGAATTTATTTTTAAATCCAAGAAATATATTCTAAAATGAACTATAAAAACTTTATTTTTTTTAACTCTTAAAAACATTAATTTAATTTTCTAAAATTTTGATTTTAATAATTTTGTGACCATTATTATTTTTTTTTCTTTGAAATAAAAATAAAATTAATTAATAATAATTTTTTTCATAATTTTTCAATTTATTTTTTATTCATTTAAGATTAATTTTGATAAATATAAATAAATTTAGTAGAAATTATATTTGTTCTTCATTAAAAAATATCTAAGAAGCCTTTGAAATTTTTAAAATTTTCAAGTTTAACACATTTCTTCTTCGCGAAAAGACGTCTTGTGCTTAACTGAAAATATATTTAATTTAAAAAAATATTTATTTCTTAAAAAAAAATGAATTCCGATGATCGTATTAAGATTCTTAAATTACTATTTGGCGATGAGGGTAAGTTTTTTTTTTCTAAAAAAAAAATTTTTTTTTTCGATGAATTCTTATTTTATATCATTTAGCTGTTTCAATGGACCAAATGTTATCAAGTATAACTGATTCTCGTGAAAATGTGGAAACATTCTTGGCACGCTTGAGAAAAATGGGTCTCATTTCCAATCGCAATGGGTTATATAAGGCAACTACAAACACGAATCCTCGTGTTCCGGACAGGATGCGCGAAAAACTTCTCATTAAAAGCAAACCAAATCGTCTCTTAGGCAGTGTAACTCCTACAACGAATTTGCCTCGTCGCCAACAAGAACCGGAAGTTGTTAAATCCAAAGGAGCACGAGGTAGACCACGAAAAAGCACCCGTCGATCTGCAAAGGAACAAGGACAATCCAATCAAGCTACGGAAGCAAATGAACCGGAGGTTGTTAAAACCAAAGGAGCACGAGGTAGACCACGAAAAAGCACCCGTGGCATCAAACGTCCTCGAGCTGCAAAGGAACAAGGACAATCTAATCAAGCCTCGGAAGCAAATGATCAAGTTTCGAAACGACCTCGTCAAAAAGTCGTCACTTTTGGAGAACATTGTTAAACAAAAAAATTATTTTTTTACAAAATTTGCAGTAAAAATTATTTTTAATACACAAAAAAATCGCATAACGGATTCTCGCCACAGTAAAATTCAAATCTTGTTCAATGAAAAACAGAATTTTATTAATGAAAACAAAAGTCAGAACGAGACAGAATTGAAAACGGGTGTGCGAGAGTGAGAAAGCTATATTCATTCACAATAAAAAAAAAACATATGAAAAAAAGTAAATTGTACATAAAGTTATTATTTAGTTTATAAGTCGCAAAGAAGTACTCGAAGAGAACAGAAGTATTAAGCGGCGTTAATAATAATTATTTTTCCATACTGCCGCTAAATTACTGCAGTAAAAAGTGTTAAATGAGTCAAATTTCGTGAAAAAACATAAAACCGCAAACATGAACTTTAGATTAGTTTTATTAAACTTATTTATACTTATTTTAGTGAGATTTTACAATTGCGAAAACCAAGGTACGTAAATGATTTCCTTTGTTTTTGTCGGTTTATGTCACATTTATAGCCGCAAAACTTGCGACAATCAGTGCAATTTTAATTGAAAATTCCTTCAAGCGATCAATTTTCATTAAATTTTAAAGAAACAAAAAATATTAGAAACTAAATTTTGTGTAACTTCTCGAATTCCTTATCGTTATGTGACACTTTCGGTTTCGTTCTCTTAATTTATTAATCGCTGTAGAAAGGCTTATCAGAGAATATTTCTTCTTCCGCACGTAATCATTAATGTTACATTATGTTATACAATTTTTTAAGAATTTTTTTGTACATATGTTGAAGATGATGTCTTCGCTAAAATCACGTACGCCATCCATCTAAACATGTTTCAATGCACTTTATAAAAATTCAATAGGAAAACTTTTTTTGACTTAAAACAAACATTTTTGTTTATGCAAGTTTACATTTAAAAGAGCATTTAAACGATTTGGTATTGTAAACTATTCTTCATCATCCGGCATTCTATAAATAAAACTGCTGATTGAAGTAACTTTCGTCCGTGTATGGCACATGTATGTACTTATCTACATAAACATAAGTTAATAAACATGTGTTTCAGCTGGAAATTCAATTAAAAATGTGAGGGGGTTTATGAATGCATGACATAATCTTAGCTCCTGTAAGAGTAAAATTAATTTTTTTTAAGCACGTGAAAGTTGCAACAATTTTTTTTCCTTTATCCTTTAGAATTGGTTCATTTGTTGATTTTCCTAAAAAATAAAAAATTAATTAATTTTTTCTTAAAAATTTTTCAGCTAATAACAGCAAAACTTTAGTATTTACCGTTGCATCCGAGCCCACTGATGGATACTTACGTTACCTGCGTTCCGCAAAGCATTACAACATTCCCGTTACGACGCTGGGTCTCGGCGAGGAATGGAAAGGAGGAGACATGCAAGGTCTTGGCGGCGGTTACAAACTGAATCTCATGAAAGATGCTCTCAAGCCATTCAAAAATGATGCTGAAACAATTGTTCTCTTCTCTGATTCGTACGATGTTATTTTCACCTCATCCTTGAACGAAATTATTAAGAAATTTAAAAAGACAGGCGCTCGTGTGCTCGTTAGTGCAGAAAACTTACTTTGGCCCGATAAAACCTTAAAAGATCAATATCCCGTATTCGATGGTCCTGGAGGATGGTATTTGAATTCCGGCATGTACATGGGTTACTGTGATGCTGTCTACGAAATGTTGAATTCCAGTCCTCTGAAGAACACGGATGACGATCAATTGTTCCTTACAAAAGCTTATTTGGATGAAAAATTGCGTGAAAAGTTGTCCATTAAGTTGGATCACAAATCCGAGATCTTCCAAAATTTGAATGGCGCCATAGAGCAAGTGATGTTGCATGTTGATCCCGATTCTGGAGAGTCTTTTGTGTATAATCAAGATTTTAAGACACGCCCAAGCGTTATTCACGGAAATGGTCCGAGCAAATTAACCCTTAACACGTTCGGAAATTACTTGGCTGGAGCATTTGTGTCTTCCGAATGCAAAATTTGCAAGGAAAATCGTCAAACGTTGAACGAAGAAGAGCTTCCGGAGGTACTTTTGGCACTTTTTATCGAAAAACCAACACCTTTCACCGAGGAATTCCTCCAAAAAGTTCACGCCATCAACTATCCAAAGGAAAAACTCCATCTTTTGGTGCACAGTAACGTGCCACATCACAAAGCAGCTGTCACGGCATTCATTGATGATCATTCCAGCGAATACAAGACATTCAAATTGATCGATGTCGAAGATGATTTCAGCGAAGCTCATGCTCGTGGATTGGCTTTGGAGGTTGGAAAGAGCAGAGGTGTCGAATATCTCTTCTCGCTTGACTCGGAATCGCACATTGATAATCCAGAAACGTTGAGATTGCTTCTTGAGGCGAACAGAACAATAATTGCTCCAATGTTGAGACGTACAGGCTCGTTATGGACCAACTTTTGGGGAGCGTTGTCAAGTAGCGGATTTTATGCAAGATCTCACGACTATCAAGATATTGTTGATAGAAAAGTTTTGGGAGTGTGGAATGTGCCGTATGTGACAGGAGCGTATCTCGTCAAGTCTCTTGCCTTTGAAAAGATTAATTTTGAGAAGAAAGAGATGGATCCGGATATGGCGTTTTGTCAATCAGTTCGAGATGCGGTAAGTTTTGAGTGTTTTATCTTTATCAAAATATGAGAAAATTTTTTAAAAAATTTATAAAATTGAAAATTTTCAAACTTGAATTAGCCAAAAAGCGATTTTCAAATTTTCAACGAATTTTTTTTTAAATTGACATTTACAAATTTTATGATTTTTACATGTAAAAATTTAAAGTTTAAAAAACGTAAATATTTAAATTTATTAAGAAAATTAGTATTTGAATTAGCCAAAAAGCGATTTCCAAATTTTCAAACGAATTTTTTTCAAATTGAAATTTTCAAAATTTTTGATTTTTTTATGTAACAATTTAAAGTTTTATTCAACTTTTTATTAATTTTATTGAAAAAACGACAAGATTTTAAATTTTTTATTTCGATATATAAGAAAATTAGTTTAATATTAGCGAAAAAAATGTTTTCAAATTTTCAACGGTTATTTTTTGAATTGACATTTTCTAAATTTTGATTTTTAAATAAAAAAATTAGCAAATTTAAAGTAAATTAAATGATTTTTTGACATTTTGCATCAAATTTTCTGTTAGTTTTTTCTAAAAAAAAAATTCAAAGGTGAATTTTTGACAAATTTTCTTGATTTTTCTAAATCTTTTTCAAAGGAAAATGTAAAAATAACAATTTTTTCTTTTAGAATCTCTTCATGTTCGTGACAAATTTGGAAAACTTCGGACATTTGATCAACAACGAACACTACAACATCAATCTCGTTCGACCGGATTACTACCAAATGGCTTACAATAAAGAAGATTGGGAAAAACGTTACATTAATCCTGAATTTTGGAAAGCTCTTGAAGAAACTGACACGAAAAAGTTCAAACAACCTTGTCCCGACGTCTATTGGTTCCCGATTGCCACGGAACAATTTTGCGACGACATGGTTGCCATCATGGAGGGTTTTGGAAAATGGTCTGATGGATCTAACAATGACGAACGTCTTCAGGGAGGCTACGAAGCAGTGCCTACGCGTGACATTCACATGAATCAAGTTGGGCTCGAACGTCAATGGCTCGCTTTCTTGAAGGATTACGTTCGTCCGTTGCAGGAAAAAGTTTTTATTGGTTATTTCCATGATGTGAGTTTAAATTTTTTTGAAATTTTAAATAGAAAAAAATAATTTTTAAATATTTTTTTAGCCTCCACGTTCTTTGATGAACTTCGTTGTACGTTATCGCCCAGATGAGCAACCTTCATTGCGCCCTCATCACGATTCCTCTACTTATACCATCAATATCGCGTTGAATCGCGCCGGCATTGACTACGAAGGAGGCGGCTGCAAGTTCCTACGTTACAATTGTTCCATCACCGACACACAAAAGGGCTGGATGTTAATGCATCCCGGCAGATTAACGCACTTCCATGAAGGATTGTTGGTGACGAAAGGCACTCGCTACATCATGATCTCATTCGTGGACCCATAAATTCCCGCACAAGTAATTTTAAGAGTAGCGAATGACAATAAAAACTCACGTAAAATAGGAACGAAGCAATTTAACAAGAGATCTGATTCAAAAAAAAGTTAACCACTTCTATTAATATTTTTTTTATTTGACTTTAAGCAACTTTAATTTTTAAAAATTATGCCATAAATTGTTGAATCTACGTTTTGACTGAAAAATTACTGAATGTATGTCTCGCAACATATCAAAATTCCAAAGAAACGAACAAAAAAATGTGAAATAAACGAATTTTTCCAATATATTTTTTGAAAAAGGATGTTTTTAGCCCCATATGCGTACGTTGTTGTCCCAGCTGCAGGAAGCCAAGCACATGCCATTGGGACTCAAGGAAATGGAAGTTACGCGGTTTTCATGTCCGCCCAAGGAACCTAAAAAGAGATTTTTTAGTTAAAAATGAGATGAGAAAAAATAATTTTTGAGACGAAAAATTTAATCGCATTTAAAATTTTTTAATTTCGAAAAATTTTCTTGAATTTTATTGAAATTTTTTTAAACCAATTGGGTTAAATTTATTTTTTTTAAATATTTTTTGTGATATTCTTGAACTTTTTTTCGAATTTAATCAAAATTTTCATAATTTTCCAAGATTAAAATTTTTTTAATTTAATTTATTTAATTTTGCAACTTCTTGAATTTCTCAAAAAAATTATGATTTTTATTGCTTGAATAATTTTTAGATTTTTTTTTTGTAATTTTTATTAGGTATTATTTATTTTCAATTTGTTTTTAAATTTTTTCTGTAAATGTTTCTAAAAAAATTTTTTTAAAGTTTTTTTTTTAAAATTCCTTTTTTTTAGTTTTTCATCTATAAAGTGGATTTTTCGAATAGTTTCCATAATTTTCCCGAGTTTTATAATTTTTTTCGAAATATTCTACAAAATTTTCTAAATTTTTCCTATTTTTTTGAATTTTACGATGATTTTTTTGATTTTTCTCAAAGAAATTTCAGAAAAAAAATTAAAATGCGATTAAAATGTAAAAAATCATTAAAACATACCATTATGTTGACACTTCAACGCATCCCAACAATGGATATTATTGTCATCGCTGCCACATAAAAGAAGTCGTCCACTCAACGACATTGCTGTATGTTTAGAAAATTAATGCGATTAGTTCTAATTTGATTTGTTAAAAGGGCTTCAAAAATCGATACATACCACACGAAGTGAATCCAGAACTTTTATTTGGGGCTTCGTACTTTGCTAACTCTTGATCGCTACGAATATCGAACAAACGTGCTGTCTTATCCTCCGAGCATGTAGCGAACGCATAACCATTTGGATGGAACTAAAATTAAAATTTTTTAAAATTTTATTTAAAAAATTATTTTTTTCAACTCACACAAACACTATTGACATCAGCTTCGTGTCCCCAAAACGTTTGTTTCGGTTCCGTGGCTCGTACATCCCAAAGTCTCGCCGTTTTATCGACAGATCCCGTTACGAATTGCTTCCCATCGGGTGACATTGATATGGAAACGACATCTCCTTGATGCGCCTCGAACTCGACTTCACGTTTTCCCTTTTCCAAGTCCCAAACGCAGCTAATTGACACGAAAAAAATTAAATTTTATTCAAATTTCACGAAAAAAAACTCACATTTTCATGTCTCCTGATCCCGTTAAAATATGACCATCATCCAAAAAGCGACAGGAACTCAAAAAACCCTCATATCCTGCCAATTCTCGCACGATTTTCGCACATCCACTCGAATCGCGATTATTTAAGTCATAAATGGTGCACATATTGTCCATGCCGCCGCAAGCAACAAAATTTCCCGATTCGGAAAAGGCGACGCTCATCACCCAAGCCGAGCGTAACATTATGACTTGCGTCTTATTTCCGGTCCAGGAATCCCAAATGATGAGTTTTCCATCCAAACTTCCAGTGACGCAGTGTCTAAAAAATTAAATTTCATTAATAATTTCTAAAAATTTTTCAAAATAATTTTTTTTACCTCGAATCACCCGAATAATGCACGGAATTGACTTTATTGATGTGACCTTTGAGAAATTTCTTCGTCGAAAGACGTATTCTTGGTGCATCTCCCATATCTCCGCACTTTTCTTCCAACTTACAGTCATTCACTTTGGATTGCTCATCCTGAAAATTAAGTAAAATTAGATTTTTTTGTAATTTTTTGTTGGAAAAAAATTCAAACCCTGATTTTTTTGATTAAATCGTCGCATTCTTTGCGAACTTTTGCTGTTTCAGGATCGTCTTTTGGAGGCATTTTAAGTTTTTTTTTAATTAAAATTAAAAATTATTTTTTTTTATTTATTTTTCGATCCGTTCTTGAGGAAAGTCGTCACAAGACTGACCTGTAACGGATTCGTTCGTCAATAAGCTGATTGATTTTTGAAGAAAGCAATGCCCTAACGTATTTATTTACGCTGTGGCACGACATCGAGTTACAAACGCATGCTCATTTCTATATTTAGTGGGTAAAAAGCGGTAAATACTTGATTGAATTATGCAACTTGTGGAAAGTCACATGCGACGATATCAATTTAAAAGCTCCTTAGAGCATTAAATGCCTACAATTTAACGTTTTAAGAATAGACAATGTATGAAAATTAGAAAAAAATGCATAAGAAATAATTTTTTGGTCTCAATTCGTGAAGTTTTTAATTTATTGGAGACAAAATCTTTAATTTTTCAATAATTTTCAGAATTTTTTTTATTAATTTTCTTTTCTGAAGCGATTTTTTCAAAAAATTTACTTCGAATAATATTTAAGGAGTAAGACTTTCTTCAAAAAGTCTTAAATTTTATTTAAGAAAATGAAAAAATCACTCAGTTGATGTAATTAGACAAGACGATGATCAAAGTTTGTAGTTGACGAAAACTAAAATTCCATCCAATTTTGAAAGAGAGGGCAGTTTCCATTTTCATCCGGTACGAATGAGGAATGTAGTAGTAGTACAAGTAGTCCAAAGTGCCATTCACATCTTTGTAGAAAGTGATGTCAAGGCCCAAGTGATTCATAAGATACTTCGTTTGATGCTCGCGAAAAAATTCGCGGAATACGCAGCCATCAAACAATGCAGATCCGAGTATTTCGATTTTTGGCAGTTTTTTCATCAAGTATAATTCTTGCGCAAGGGAAAATCCATATCCATCACAAATGTAAAAACTCTAAAAAAAGAAAATATTTTTTTTTTAATTTTAAAAAAATTTTTTTTTTTCATAATTTTCAAAAAATAAAAAAAAAAATTTTTTTGACAAAAAATATTCGAAAAAAAAAAATTTTTTTTTACAGAAAATATTCAAAAATAAAATAACTCACTTCCAAGTTCTTACAACGTTCAATAACATTTTCAATCAGTTCAGTGTTGTGCGCCTGACCCATCCAACCACATTCACCTGGCAGAGTTAAATCCTTCAAATGCGGGAGATCGAGCAAAGGATAAAATTTCGAAGGATTTTGTTCGAAATCTCTGGGACAAATTCCAATGTCACGTAATTTTGGTGACTTTTGAGCAACTTGGGCGTAAAAATGTTCGTCCAGATAGCGTATTCCATCTCCTTTCAAGTAAAGGATTTTCAATTTTGGAAGCACGGGATACTCAAAGTAGCATGGATATGCAAAGCACTCTGGCTTGGTTTGAATCAACAAACATTCCAGGTGCTTTAAATCTTTCAATGAGAAGCTGTCAGAATCAAAAAGTGTGGTAAGTGATATCTAAAATTGAAAAAAGTTTTAAAAAAAATTAAAAATAAAAAAATTAAAAATTTTTTTAAATTTTTGTAATTTTTGAAAATTTAATTTTTTTAAATAATTTTAAATTTTTGAAAAACTTAAAACTTTTAAAAAAAAAATTAAAAATTTATTTTTAAAAATTTCATAAAATTATTAATAAAATATATTTTTTCATTTTTTTAAATAAATATAATTTTTATTTTATTTAAATATTTTTTTATTTTTTTTTAATTTTATTTAAATTTTTTTTAAAGAATCTCAAGACTAATTAAAATTTAATTTTAGAAAATCCAAAAAGAGATTAAAATAACAACAAAAATTACCTGTGAGGGCACTGTATGATACCTAAGTGTCTTGAGTTTCGGCATGTGTTCGCATATTGAACGAAAATCGTCATCATTCAATATACAACTGCCGTTCAAAATGTTCAAACATTCCAAATTTGGGAACATTTGAAACAATTTATCGATATTTGTGAATTTGAGGTCTTGCATGCTGCATCCGGAAATGGTCAAATGAGTGATTCCGGAAAATTTGATAAATTTGTTAGTCGATGTGAACTCTACGAAAGCATCTTCATTACGTGTGTGAAGGTTCAATTTCTGAAAAAAAACAAAAAATTCTTGAAAAAAGTTAAAAAATTGAACAAAAAGTACCTTCAAAGAGTTGAATTCCGTGAGCGGAGCAAGATTGAATGTATATTGACACAATTCAATTTCAGTTACTTCCTTTGCTGACCATTTTGCTTCACCGCAAAAGTTATGACTGGATTTCAGCTCAAAATGGGCTTTGTTATTTGTGAATAGCGAATCCAACAATATTTTCATCTGAGGCTCTACAATTGGAACAAGATATTCCGTGTAGTAAGTAACGATTTGCGATTTTGTGATGAAGCTTTTGACACTCTGAAGAGTTGGAAGTTTATGATATTTCGTGAATTCTGAGTAAACTTTGATCGATTTCAATTTTGATGGAAAAGAAAAGTCGCCAAGCAGGTTTTCGTTCGAAACTTCCAAAATTTCGATATTTGGAAAGCATCCGTAGAGTTGTTGATTGATCTGGTCGATGTTTGGGCAAGTACAAATTTTGAGGAAACGGATCTCATCGCCGATTAATTTGAGAAAATTCAGCATTTCATCGAATTTCTTGCCTTCTGGGAGCTCAACTATCACTAAATTAGGAAAGCTTCGTTTGTCTTTCGTTGTTGTCAATCGTGCTTCGAATGTCTTGAACAAGCGTCCTGTTGGAGAAAAGTTCATGGAAGCATTTAACCAGATTGTGTTGTCCTTCGGAAAGTATTCGTTAGCAAATTGCATCCAAAATTGCGAAACCATTCGAGCGTTGAGGCGATCAGATGGAGGTAAAGACTTGAAAATTTCACGCAACATCTGGAAATTGAAGAAAAATGATTTTAGAGACGCCGGATTTTGAGGTTATGACAAAGAAAACTCACTTCATTCGGCAAATCTGATAATTCGCATGACGTTTTGGGGCGTTTTGTTGTGAATGGATCACTAAATGTTGGATCGAGCTTGCGTTTCATTATGAAAAATTGGAAATTACGAGAAAATTTATGGAAAAAGAAAGACACAAACGACTTCTGACAATAAGAAAAAGTTCCCAGATAACATGGATGGACAACAACTTTTGCAATGTGTTAGGGTAAGTTTTTAATTTCATGAAATTTTTATTAAAATTACGTTTGAATCAACAAAATATTTACAAAAAATGAGAAACAATCACTTAAGGAACGGTAAAAGTGATCCGAGACTCTTGCAATAAAAGTCCGGCACTTGTCGTTGAATCTCCTCGTCGTCGGAGCTCATAAATTCCTCCAAATCGTTGCGATTATGAATGCCGCTTTCGACCATCAACGTTTGAAAATTGCAGTTTTTGCCAAATAGGATGTCCGTATTACAGCGATCGCCAATCATGAGAGTCCTTTCAGGCGTCACGTTGCTCTTCGATAAGATGTATTCGCAAACATAAGGACTCGGTTTGCCCACAATTGTCGCTTGGCGTCCCGAACAGTTCTCAATACTCGCAATTATCGCTCCGGGCCCAGGAACAATGAACTTTCCCGGCTCTCGTTCGTCTGAATTTGTCGCAACAAACTCGACTTCCGCATCATCCAGATACGCGCACGCCTTTGTGAGTTTCGGAATGGAAAAGTGCTCGTCGTAGCCCACAATTACAGCACCAACGTCGTCGTGCGGCGTGAATTCGTTATGCAACATATCGTCAATACTGCTTTGAAGAACATCGGGACCTACGCCAATGCAATCGATACCCGCCATTTTGAGTTCTCGCGTAATTCCACTCGTGCCTATCACATAAGCGGTTTTCGTGAATTTCCGTTCTTTCAGATAAGCAGCTGCCAAGTACGAAGACGACAGGATATTCGTTGCGTCAATGTTGTAGCCGAGTCTTTGGGCTTTTTGTGCGTATTCCGAGCGAATTTTCTCCGAGTTGTTTGTGAGGAAGTACACGCGTTTTCCAATGGATTTGAAAAAGTTGATGACATCAGGACTGCCGGGTAACACGCGAGGTCCGAGCCATAACACGCCGTCGCAATCTGTGATAACGGTATCGAAGGAGTTAAGCCATTGCTTGATTTCGCTCTTCTTGGCGTTGTTCAAACAAAAGGCACCATCGTCGTAATTTGCTTTAACCATTTTTGAGTTTTCGTTTTGAGTTGAAGAAATAAAAATTGAGAGTTTTTTCAGTTGTTCACCGTTCGACAGAGAGATTTCAAATGATGCCTCGACGAGTGCGGTATCTGTCTTTTAATGCCAAAAATTCATTTGAGTAGCCACACGCTGTACGTGCGGTACGAGTCTGTACGTCTTTTATTCCTCTTTTTCCCTTTCTTTCTGTTTTCTTTTGAAACACATTTTTGGTAGAATTCCATTAATTTTACAAACCTATTGTAAAACTTTTCACGTGAACGGAGCGTGATCGAAAAAAAACCGTCAATACAATTAAAGAAATTTTTACAAAATATTCCATGAATGAATTTTGTAGTAAAGATAACATTTTGGGGACACCATATGACGTCGTTTGTTTATTTAAACTGATATTTTGATTAAAAATCGTGGAAGTTTTTTCGTTTTTGGTCAAAAATTGGTTTTAATTTGAGACTTTTTGTCCTTAAAGTTGATTTGAGTCCTGAAAGCAAATAAGATTTTTTTATTCTTTCGTGTAAGAAATAATTCATATTTTTTTTTGTACCTGAATCATAAAAGGTACCTGTTGATGGAAGGCATTGCAGTAATTTTCCATGATGATGCTTAAAAATCTTTTACAAAAATTTGGGTTGTTTTCAAAAAAGATACGAAAATTCTTATTAGACTTATTTTATGTTAAAGGTTTGCGCAAATAACTTTTTAAAGACTTATCATGATGATACATAAAGTATCTTCGAATTTTGTAATGAAATTCATACAAATTTTTATAATGAACGAAATTGAAGCATTTTTGATCAAAAGTCAGAAAAATGATCAATTACCCTAAATTTTTTTTAAGAAAAATTAATTTGCACATTTTTGTTATGTGGGAATTTTTATCATCGAAGTAGCCATTTGTCTCTCCCGCGTAATTTTTTCGCATAATTTTGGTATTTCTATCATTATTACCAAACTTTCAAGATGAAACGCAAAGTTACTCTCGAAGATTATGGCTTCGAAACACCAAAACGCATGAAGAGCTCTTGCGAAATTTCAGATTTACCGAGAGAAGTAAGTTTTCTTTGACATAACCTCAAAAACCGGCGTCACTAAAAAATTTTCTTACAATTTCCAGATGTTGCGAGAAATTTTCAAGTCCTTACCTGCATCCGATCGCCTGAATGCTCGAATGGTCTCGCAATTTTGGATGGAAATGCTGAACAAATACTTTCCCAAAGACAACGCAATTGAGATAACTGGTTCAATGGACTTTTCTCCAACGGGACGCTTGTACAAAACATTCGAAGCTCGATTGAATTTGACCAAAGCCAAACGAGGTTTTGCACGATTGCGCATCGTTCGGATGCCACCGGGACAAAAATTCATTGATCTAATCAATTTTCTCAAATTAATCGGTGACGAGATCCGCCAACTGGAAATATGCAGTTTTTCTGCTCCAAAATCACTCAAGATACTGTTCGAGAGTTTGCCCATTTTGGAAACTTTGATAGTTTCGCATGAAGAACTTCTCATCGATTTGAAGTTTGTTCCAAAGCTGAACTCGGTCAAATTATGCTCACAGTTAACGAAACTCCAAAAATTGACGGAAATTCAGAAAATTGCGTCTGTCAAGCGTTTCAGCACAGAATCGTTGTTCATCAAACAAAATATTAACGTCCTTGAGCCTTTTCTCACACCACGAATGAAGATTTTATTGGATACCATGTTGGTCAAGGATGATCCCGGAACGGATTCTATCACATTGACATCGAATTTCAACTATTGCGGAGAAGCTAAATTAAAGGCGAATGACGTAACTGAAGCGATAATTCATGGACAAGTACTCAACATTGCTCCATTGAGGGAATTCAGCTATTTGACGGTATTTTTATTGTTACAAAATTTTTAAAAATTATTAAAATTTCAATTTTCTTCAGGATTTGGAACTTTTTATTAGTTACGAACATGGCTTGGTGCAATTCACATCCTTACATTCGACTATTAAATTTTTCAATGTTTCCAATTTGAAGATTTCTGGACCTTATCAACTACAAAAGACACTCACGAATGCAGATAAACTCTTCCGAATGTT
The DNA here is from genome assembly GCF_036172545.1 of Culicoides brevitarsis. NCBI lineage: Eukaryota > Metazoa > Arthropoda > Insecta > Diptera > Ceratopogonidae > Culicoides > Culicoides brevitarsis. Next base: position 35,845,772 of record NC_087085.1, on the reverse strand, counting down.
CCCCAAATGTGAGATTTTGGACGTTATGGTGTGGAAATTGACTGACGAAGATTTTGTTGCAATTTGTCAACACATGCCAAAGTTGAAAAAATTGACTTTTGGAAAATCAAAGGTAAAAAAAATCATTTTTTCAAAGAAAATTATTAATTTTTCGTCATTTTTAGATCTCAGTCTTGACAATTTTTGATTTGAATCACTTTTCGCTCAAAGATTTGAAATTTCTCGAGATACTTGCGATCGAAACAAAGCCCGAAATTCTTCATTCGCCACAACTTTCATGGCCTTTTTTGCCAGACATGAAGAGCGTTTATTTTAAAGGCGAGGGATTTCGTCACTTGAGCGAGTATTTTTTCACTCAAATGGCCCAACTTTCGCCTAAGATAACAGAATTGGGGATTTTGTATGCGAATAATTTCCTTCCGGAACGTAACCAATCGAAATTTTTCCCGATCATCAAAAGTTTGAAGTTGAAAGAATTGGATCTTCCCGGCGAAGGAGGGCACGTAACATTTCCTCGCAATACTGCCTTAATTGAATGTGTGATCAATCATTGCAAGGATCTTGAGGTAAATTATTTTTTTTTGACTGAATTTTCTTCTAAAATTTTGATTTTTTTTTAGAATTTCATGATCGACGATGACAATGGATTTTCCTTGGCGCAAGAAATTCGTTTGTTCCGCAGATTGCCTACACTGGAAACTTTGATGTCGGGATGCATGGACACTCGCTCGACTTGTAGAGAAATGGAACGCTGTGATTTTGATGATTTGAAGAATTATTTGGCGAAAAACATTAACGAATACAAGGATATGGCAGGAACGATCAATTATTTGTACAATTATGAGATTCCTCATGCGGAACGTCTTAAGATGGAGACAGATTTTGATGCGAACTGCAAAGACGAACATTTGAAGATGAGCTACATTGTTTTGCATGACTATCTGAAGATGAGTCATTTGGATCTCTGTCGAGCTTTCTACAATTTTATGTAACTGAACTAGTATGTTTTTTTTGTGAATTGAGAATTTATTTTGAGTCATAGATGAATATTATTTGAAGAAAAATCATTTATTGAAACACGAATAGAAAAATTTAATTATTTTTTTTATTTTTGAATATTTTTTTAATAAAAATATTATATGACAAGTGCAATTATAAGAAAAAAAAAATTAAAAAACTGAAAAAAATTTCTTTGACATAGTTTTGTTTTGAAAACTAAATCAAGAGCAAAAAAACTGTGTCAAAAACTGTGTCAAAGCCATTTTTGTCAAATCTTGCTCCAAATGGATAAAAATTTGTCAGAAGGCTCTAATTTATCATTTTTAATCATTTTATAACTCAAAACTGAAAAAAAATTGAAACTGAAAAAAAAAATTTTTCTTTGACATAGTTTTGTTTTGAAAACTAAATCAAGAGCAAAAAAAAACTGTGTCAAAAACTGTGTCAAAGCCCATTTTTGTCAAATCTTGCTCCAAATGGATAAAAATTTGTCAGAAGGCTCTAATTTATCATTTTTAATCATTTTATAACTCAAAACTGAAAAAAAATTGAAACTGAAAAAAAAATTTTCTTTGACATAGTTTTGTTTTGAAAACTAAATCAAGAGCAAAAAAACTATGTCAAAAACTGTGTCAAAGCCCATTTTTGTCAAATCTTGCTCCAAATGGATAAAAATTTGTCAGAAGGCTCTAATTTATCATTTTTAATCATTTTATAACTCAAAACTGAAAAAAAATTGAAACTGAAAAAAAATTTTTCTTTGACATAGTTTTGTTTTGAAAACTAAATCAAGAGCAAAAAAACTGTGTCAAAAACTGTGTCAAAGCCCATTTTTGTCAAATCTTGCTCCAAATGGATAAAAATTTGTCAGAAGGCTCTAATTTATCATTTTTAATCATTTTATAACTCAAAACTGAAAAAAAATTGAAACTGAAAAAAAAAATTTTCTTTGACATAGTTTTGTTTTGAAAACTAAATCAAGAGCAAAAAAACTGTGTCAAAAACTGTGTCAAAGCCCATTTTTGTCAAATCTTGCTCCAAATGGATAAAAATTTGTCAGAAGGCTCTAATTTATCATTTTTAATCATTTTATAACTCAAAACTGAAAAAAATTGAAACTGAAAAAAAATTTTTTCTTTGACATAGTTTTGTTTTGAAAACTAAATCAAGAGCAAAAAAACTGTGTCAAAAACTGTGTCAAAGCCCATTTTTGTCAAATCTTGCTCCAAATGGATAAAAATTTGTCAGAAGGCTCTAATTTATCATTTTTAATCATTTTATAACTCAAAACTGAAAAAAAATTGAAACTGAAAAAAAAATTTTCTTTGACATAGTTTTGTTTTGAAAAAAAACTGTGTCAAAAACTGTGTCAAAGCCATTTTTGTCAAATCTTGCTCCAAATGAGTCAAAAATTTATCATTTTTAATCATTTTATAACTCAAAACTGAAAAAAAATTGAAACTGTGTTTTGTTTTGAAAACAAAAACTGTGTCAAAGCCATTTTTGTCAAATCTTGCTCCAAATGGATAAAAATTTGTCAGAAGCTCTAATTTATCATTTTTGAAAAAAAATTGAAACTGAAAAAATTTTTTTCAGTCTTTGACATAGTTTTGTTTTGAAAACTAAATCAAGAGCAAAAAAACTGTGTCAAAAACTGTGTCCCATTTTTGTCAAATCTTGCTCCAAATGGATAAAAATTTGTCAGAAGGCTCTAATTTATCATTTTTAATCATTTTATAACTCAAAACTGAAAAAAAATTGAAACTGAAAAAAAAAATTTTTTTTTGACATAGTTTTGTTTTGAAAACTAAATCAAGAGCAAAAAAAAATGTGTCAAAAACTGTGTCAAAGCCCATTTTTGTCAAATCTTGCTCCAAATGGATAAAAATTTGTCAGAAGGCTCTAATTTATCATTTTTAATCATTTTATAACTCAAAACTGAAAAAAAATTGAAACTGAAAAAAATTTTTTTCTTTGACATAGTTTTGTTTTGAAAACTAAATCAAGAGCAAAAAAACTGTGTCAAAGCCCAATTTATCATTTTTAATCATTTTATAACTCAAAACTGAAAAAAAATTGAAACTGAAAAAAATTTTCCGTTTTTTTTTGACATTTTTGTCAAATCTTGCTCCAAATGGATAAAAATTTGTCAGAAGGCTCTAATTTATCATTTTTAATCATTTTATAACTCAAAACTGAAAAAAAATTGAAACTGAAAAAAAATTTTTTCTTTGACATAGTTTTGTTTTGAAAACTAAATCAAGAGCAAAAAAACTGTGTCAAAAACTTTTTGCCCTAATTTATCCATTTTGTCAAATCTTGCTCCAAATGAATAAAAATTTGTCAGAAGGCTCTAATTTATCATTTTTAATCATTTTATAACTCAAAACTGAAAAAAAATTGAAACTGAAAAAAATTTTTTCTTTGACATAGTTTTGTTTTGAAAACTAAATCAAGAGCAAAAAAACTGTGTCAAAAACTGTGTCAAAGCCATTTTTGTCAAATCTTGCTCCAAATGGATAAAAATTTGTCAGAGGGCTCTAATTTATCATTTTTAATCATTTTATAACTCAAAACTGCCAAAAAATTGAAACTGAAAAAAAAATTTTTTCTTTGACATAGTTTTGTTTTGAAAACTAAATCAAGAGCAAAAAAACTATGTCAAAAACTGTGTCAAAGCAATTTTTGTCAAATCTTGCTCCAAATGGATAAAAATTTGTCAGAAGGCTCTAATTTATCATTTTTAATCATTTTATAACTCAAAACTGCCAAAAATTGAAACTGAAAAAAAATAATATTTTAATTTTTTATCTAATAAGAATTTTAATTTTTGTATCTTTTAAATTTTTGTAAAAGATTTTTAAGAATCATCATGGAAAATTACTGCAATCCCTTCCATCAACAGGTATCTTTTATTACTCAGGTACAAAAAAATTAATTATTTCTTACACGAAAAAAAAAACAAAATTTCTTATTTACTTTCAGGACTAAAATCAACTTTAAGGACAAAAAGTCTCAAATTAAAACCAATTTTTGACCAAAAACGAAAAAACTTCCACGATTTTTAATCAAAATATCAGTGTAAATAAACAAACGACGTCATCTGGTGTCCCCAAAATGTTATCGTTACTACAAAATTCATTCATGGAATATTTTGTAAAAATTTCTTTCAGTGTAGTTACGCATTTTTTGCGATCACGCTCCGTTCACGTGAAAAGTTTTACAAAAGAAAAGGTTGATTTTATGGAATTTTACCGAAAATGTGTTTCAAAAGAAAGAAAGAAGGGACGAAAGAGGAATAAAAAGACGTTGTACAGCCGTTACTCGTACCTCACGTACAGCCCGTGGCTACTCAAATGCATTTTTGGCATTAAAAGACAGATATCGCACTCGTCGAAAAAAAATTTCTCATAAATATTCGTCAACTTTATTTCGCTAAGGAACAAAAACAACGTCATGGATACAAAAGCAACAAAAATAAATAAAAATTTGTCTAAAACGAACACATGCAACATTACAAATCGCTCAAATATGTCTCGAGACTGCCCAAACAATCAACATAAAAGTCTGGAATAAGCTCCTTTGTCTCCGGATCGTCGGATTTCTTCCATTCCTCGAGATCTTTTCTGCTGTGAATGCCACTTTCGACCATCAACGTTTGAAATCCGCATCTTTTCCCCAACAAAATATCCGTATTACAACGATCGCCAACCATCAACGTTCGTTTTGGATCAATTCCGTACGTTTTTAAGATATATTCGCATGCATAAGGCGAAGGTTTGCCCATTACCAAAGCTTTTCTTTCGCCACAAGTCTCAATGCTGCGAACGATAGATCCGGTTCCGGGCACCACAAATCCCGGCATTGGAAATCTCTCGTCCGTATTTGTGGCAATAAAAAGCACGTCGGGATTACTCAAGTACGATGCCGCCTTAAACATCTTCGGAAACGAAAAATGTTCGTCGAAGCCAACAACAACAGCTCCCACTTCGGGATCTGGCGTGAAGCCTTTTTGCACTAAATCCGCGAGATTTGTCTCAAGCACATCCGGACCGACGTCAGTGTGTTTAATTCCGGCAGCATCAAGCTCTCGTGCGATTCCCGTTGAACCAACAATGAAAACTTTCTTCTGAAAATTCAAGTTTTTCAAATATTGAGCCACGAGAAAGGCTGTCGACAGGATATTTTCCGCATTGACGTTGTAATTCATCTTTGTCGCCTTCTCGAGAAACTCTTCGCGAGTTTTTGTCGAGTTGTTTGTGATGAAAAACACTCGTTTTCCCAATGCGGTGAACTTGTTAATCACTTCCGGACTACCTGGTATCGTGTTTGTGTAAATCCACAGCACGCCATCGCAATCGGTCAAGCAACAATCGAAGGATTTTAGCCATGTGACAACATCCTCTCGTGATAAAGATGTTAAATTTGTACCTGAACCGTGATATTTTTCCATTTTTTTGTGATTCTGTAAGAAAATTCAGAGAGATAAGTAAGGCCATGAAAAGGTCAAAGCAATTACAAGCGAAATATTGAACGATTTTTGTGGTTTTTTAAAAATTTCAAAAGACTTACATTTAAATAATGGATTAATTTTGACTTTTTTAATGAATTCTCGTGAAAAATCGATGAAAAATTGGAAAATCCGGTTTGTTTATTTCCTCATCGAATGTTGGATGACCCTCAGTAACATTTTCATACCGAATGACACATCACTCGGAATGCAGTTTGGGCCGCACTTTCTGTGATTGTTTTTCATATCGCAATTATTCCCGTAATTAATCAAATTTTCTGCATCAATAGGGGACTTAAAATGAAAGTGTTAGCGTCTAAAGTCACATCGAGGATGCCCGTATTGTGTTAGTGACGTTGTGTTGGCGTAGAAAACATTAGAAAATGACGAATTTCCGAAATACATTTTACGTGTTTTTCTGGAAAGTGAAAAAACAAAAGCGTTTCCACTGGTTCAAGAATGCTTTATTTACACTTTTGCCGATTATCTTGGTCATCATCAACTTTGTGATCTTGCACGAGGATGAAAGTAGGCTGCGACATACGGCCATTAGTGAGCCCATTAACGAGGTGAGACTTTTTATCGATAAATTTTCTGCAAACACTGCAATTCCCATCATCAGTATGTGGGACACGTACGACGACGTCAACCTATATGGGGAGTAGTAGTGCATTTAGATCGAAAAATGATATAATGTTCTTGTTATTTATTTTTTTTTTTTGCAACAATGAATAACAGGAAATGCTTAATTTTGCGATGTTAATGCAATTTCCATGGAAAAAATGTAATTTGATATTTTTTAATTTGCTTTTTTAGGACGACTTGGAGGCTTATTTACCCGCAAGTGACACGGATATGATTTATTTTGCGCCGCAAAATGCATTTACAAAGCGTCTGATGGAAACGATGCGAAAAGACCTGAATATCATCGAGGAACGGGTCGAAGGAGTGGACTCGGAGGAGGATTTACGACCGTTTATGGAGGAAAAAGACCGATTTTTTGCAGTATTGTTCAACATTGATAATCATTATAGCGATGTGACGCCTCCCTTAAACTTTAGCTACACAATCAGAACGAAAAACAATAATTTTCACACACACCAAATCTATAATGGAGACGTTTTTGATGCCAACAATCGAGGTTTGTACATTTTTTTTTCTTTTTTTTCGAAACATATCAACAGCGACAGATGTGCACGATCGATAAATGCAAATATTGACCCAAGTTTGTTCATAAATATTCTTTTTTTTTTATCTATTTGCTTTTGTAGGCGAGGATGAGTACATTCGCAGTGGATTTCTTACGCTCCAACACTGGCTAGACAAGACATACATGAAAATGGTTTCTGGCAATCGAGACTTTTTCAAAGACATTTCGGTAAATAAATCATCAATCTTTGTTATTATCGCGCAATTTGGCATGAAAAAAAAGTTTCTTCTTTGTTTCAATTTAATCAACCAAAACTTATCAAAAATTTTTTTTATAGGTTCAGGTCAAGCGGTTTCCCATACCGCATGACTCACCGATCTCGGAAGAAGGCGTGTCGACGTTCTGTTACACGATATTGAGCACATATGTCTTTTACTCGATTTTGTTGATAATTATTCCGATGGTTGAGGAGAAGGAAGGCGGTTTCAAGGAACACGTGAAAAATGCAACACGTTACAGTTATTTGAATAATTTTTGTTTTTACCTCGTGAATTATGGACAACTTGTGACGACGTTTTTGGTTTGTTTAATTTTGTCTATGGGGTCTGGCACATGGTCGTGCTTTAACATTGGAATTGTTTTTCTTTTTGGCATATTGTTCATATTTGCGTTGATGTGCTTTGCCATATTTCTCGTGACTTTCTTCGATTCAGGTGAGTTTTTGTTTGTGAATTTTTCAGGCAAATTAATTTTATAAAATTTTTGGTCCCTTTTTTATTTAATTTTTAAATAAAAAAAAAGTTTAAAAAGAAAAAAAATAAATAATAATAAAAATAATAAAATAATAATAATGATTAAATTTTGAACTAAAAAAGCTAAATTTAGCTAAAAAAGTGAAATTTAATTTTTAAAAAATTAAAAAAATATTTTTTTTTATTTTTTCATTTTTTGAATTTTTTTAAAATAATAAACAAAAAAGATTTAAAAAAATAAATAATTAGAAATTAATTTTAAATAAAAATAATACTTTTTAATATTTTATTATTAATTTAATTTTTTTTTTAAATAAAAAATATTAAATTACTTTTTTTTTTAAATTTAAAAGAATAAATAATTAGTTTTTTGAGCAAAAAAATGAAATTAAAAATAATTAGAAATTCATTTAAATTAAAAAATGATTTTTTATTATTTATTTTTTAATCTAAAAGATAAAAATAATTATTTTTTTTTATATGAAAATTAAAAAGTTTAAAAAAATCTTTTAACCAAATAATTTAATTTTATATTTTTTAAAATTTATTAAAATATTATTTGAAATTCGCTGATTTGAAATTTAATTAAAAATAAATAATTTTATTATATTAGATAAAAATATTAAATATTTAAATATTTATTTTAGTAACAAAAAGTTAAAGAAAAAATTTAAAGAAAATTTTTTTCAATTGAATTTTTTACTAAAACTATTTTTTTTTAATTTTATTTTCAGTACTCTTTGCCAACTTTGGATCACTCCTGCTCTTTTTGATCCAAACTCTCGTATTCTTCATGATCCCGACAAGCTTCATGCGAAAAATCCAAATCGGCCTCCCCTTGAACGCCTTCCTGCTTGGCACGGAAATTCTCTCGAAATTCAAGGCAGCCGATCACTGTTTCACCATCTCCAGCATCACGCACAAAGGCTATCCCGGAATTGACGAGTACAGTCTCGGCGAAATTTTACTTGCATTCCTTGCCGAAGGATTTGTTTTCTTATTTCTACACTTTTACATCTCGAACGTGTGTCCGGGCAAACATGGCACGCCACGCAGCATCTTCTTTTTGTTCCAACCGTCGTACTACACGCCGAACAAAATCGATTGTGCCGACGTCGGAAGTGTCGTCAACACGCACGGAAAGGTCTACGAACGCAGTGACGGCGCCGAAGCGATCGTCAAAGTACGGAATTTGACAAAAACCTTCCGTTCGTTGTCGGGCAGGAAGAAAACCGCCGTGCACGATGTCTCGTTTGACATTTACAAAAATCAGATAACGGCAGTTTTGGGACATAATGGAGCCGGAAAGACAACAGCAATGTGCATGTTGACGGGAATGGTCTCGAAAACGTCGGGAATTGTGAGTGTCGATGGCGTGCAAGACATCAATTATTTCCGAACAGCGATCGGTTTCTGTCCGCAACATAATATCTTCTTGCCGTATCTCACGTGTCGCGAGCATTTGTTGTTTTTCGGGCAATTACGTGGATTGACGTTGTTCCAAGCGAACCAAGAAGCCTCCTTGATCCTCAATAAAATCAATTTGAACACCAAAAGTAGCAGCGTTGCCAAAAATTTGTCTGGCGGCATGATGCGGAAGCTCTGTTTGGGCAATGCGATCATTGGAAAGACGAAACTTCTCGTTCTCGATGAACCTTCGAGCGGTTTAGATCCCGAATCACGACGCGACATATGGAATGTGCTCTGCAAATTGAAAAAAGATCACACAATTCTCATTTCCACGCATTTCATGGAGGAAGCTGATGTCTTGGGAGACCGAATTGCCATCTTAGAGGAGGGAAAATTGATCGCTTTCGGTACTTCGATGTTCCTGAAGCAACATTACGGCACAGGATACACAATAAAAATGCTCAAGGAACCGTCTTTCAAAAAAGCTGACGTTGTTGATGCAATTACGAAGGAAATTCCGAAAGCAGAATTCAAACAAATGGTCGAGCCGACATTTTGCGCTACTTTGCCGTACAAAGATCAGGACAAATATGTGAGTATCTTGGAAAATTTGGAGAATAAGAAGCAGGAATATGGAATTGAGGCGTTGAGTATCACAAATACGACATTGGAAGAGGTATTTTTGAACTCAGCTACCACAGATAAGATTCTGCAAAAGACGAGTGATGAAACTGACTCGAGCTATGTGCTAATTGAAGGCGAGGCGCGACGAAGTAATTATTGTGGAGTCAGTTTTAAGCATTTCCGAGCCGTTTTGTACAAGAAAAGCATCTATTTGAAGCGGAAAATGACTTATTTCTTCTTGATGGTGAGTATTTTTTTCAATACGAGTATTAAATATTTTACGTTTTTAACTGTTTTTTCCTAAAAATAAAAAAAAAAATATTTTTTTTTAATTTGTAAAAATAATAATTTGTTAAATTTTATTATTTTCAATAATTTTTTAAATATTTTCATCCAAAAAAAGTGAAAAAAAAATAATTTGAAATTTTTAAACTCAAAAAAGATGTTAAAAAATTTTTAAAAACATTTTTTTCTTAAAAAATATTGTTTCAAAAAATTCAAAAATATTTAAAAATTTTTTAATTATCTTAAAAATTATTCCATCTTTTTTAGCTAAATATTTTAAATTTTATTCTAATTTATTTATTCCTAAATTTATATTCTTAATTTTTTAAATATTTTTTTTTATTTTTTAAAAATTGGCCAAAGTTCAATAAAAATTATTTTAAAAAATAAAAAAAATGTAAAAACAATAATTTTTAAGCAAAAATCGTAAAATTTTATAAAAAATTATGTGAAAATTGTTAAAAATTGCACTTTTCTGTCTAAAAATGATAAAAACTTACAAATTATTTAATTTTTCTTTTTAGATGTTGATCCCTTGTTGCTTCGCGATGATCCCCTTCATCATCTTCAACAAGAGCCCGGAGTCGGAATCGAAGTATTTCAGCATGTTCAATCTCTCAGCACTTTCCATCCCGAACCCTATTATCGTTTTGTGCGTTTCGAACGAGCATTTAAGTGTCTCCAAGAAGATTGAAGCTTTCTTGGAACAAGAATTGGCGGAAACGGAAGGCGGTGAAATATCGTATGGCGGTCAAATCAACTGCGATGAACATTTACTCAACTTAGCTAACACAGATCGCATCAAATTTTATGATCGCGTCGTTGGCGCTCTTGATGTCACGGTCGAAGACACAACTTACGAGATGACAATGACGGCAATGTACTCGATGAATGTTCTTCATAGTTCTGCAATTGCTCTAAATTTGGGAAATAAGATGTTAGCGAAGCTCAATATCAATGACAGCATTAATATTATTACGGCAAATGCGCCTCTTGTGAAGTCATCGATCGATTTTAAATTACCTTTTTACTATACGATGTTGGTGCCGTTGGGTATGATGATGTACATGGCTTTTTATTTGCCACTTCCCTTGAATGAGCGCATTATTGAGGTTCGGAAGCTGCAAAATATCTCGCCGTTCCTGTATTGGGTGTCGTTCTTCATCATCGATGCACTTTTGCATACGTTCGTTTGTGGCATGCTGATTCTCGTGACATTCGCTTGGGATCATTCGAGTGTTTTTAGTGCAAATGATTATAGTAAGTATTGAAAATTAATTTAAAAATTTGAATTTTTGCATGAAAATTAATTAAAAAGTTCATTTCTTTAAAAAATTTGACAAATTTTCTTAAAAAAAAATTATGATTTTTTTTCAAGCTGATTTTTAATAAAAATTTAAGCCTAAAAAAATAATTTAATAAATAAAATTTTAATAAAATAAAATAAAATAAAATAAATTAAAATAAAATAAATTAAAATAAAATAAATTAAAATTAAACTAAAATTAAAATTAAATCAAAGTTAAATTAAATTAAAAATTAATTAAAATTTAAAAGAATTAAATGATTAAATTCAATTAAAAATAATCATTTAATTTTAAAATTAATTTATAATTAAAATTAAATTCAGATTAAAATTAATTTAATTATTAAAATTAATAATTTAATTTCATATTGGTTTATTTAAAAATTTAAATTATTTTTTTTTTACAGAATATCTCTTTTTGCTGTACCTCTTCTATGGATATGCCTATTTGACGTTAATCTACACCGTCAGTCAACTTTTCCAATCGCTCAGTAGTGCAACTTCAGTCTTAATGTTCTTGCTCATCATTGGAAGTAAGTCATTAAACTTCATTAAATTCATTTTTTTCTAATTTAATTTTTTTTCACAGTGGTTGGTTGCGAATTCTTGTCTACGGGTGTCGCCAAGATGCAGGAATACAGTCAGTACATCACTTTTATGCACATTTTCCCGGATTTCGCGCTCAAACACTCGATGAAGGTCATTTACGAGATCTCAAAGTTCGAACAAACATATCAGCAGCCAGAAATTGGTGAGATTTTAATTGTTTTAAAATGACTTTTTAACTAAAATTTCTTCTTTTTTTAGGCCAAATTTATAAGAAGCAATTTATAAAAGCAGTAAACGATTTGAATTTGACAAAATTTTTCATGTTTATACCAATTTATGGCTTAATATTGTTCGCTTGCTTAATTGTCTTGCTGGAGGACATTTACATCAGACATCGATTACTCAAGTACTATTTGCAGTTTATGGATTTCATTTGTTGCCGCAAATACATTCGAGATGAGTACAAACAGCCAGATGATGAAATGGACAAATATGTCTTGGATGAGAAGAAATACGTGGAAGATGTCATTAAAAGTAAGATTTTTTAAGTTTAGAATTAGAAAAAATTATTAAAATTCATATTTTTTGTAGGCAACACTGTTGATGAATATCCAATTGTTGTTTCGCAGTTGGAGAAAAATTACATGCATTTAAAAGCTGTTCGAGGAATTGATTTTGCTGTGCGAAAAGGTAATTTTTTTATAATTTACTATGAGAAAAATATTATATTTTAATTTATTTTTGTTTTTAGGAGAATGTTTTGGTCTTTTGGGAATGAATGGAGCAGGCAAGTGTAGAATAAGGTTTTCTTATTCAACGAAATTTTTCGAAAAATTATTAGAATCTCCGTTGTTTTCATTAATTTTTTAATATTTTTTTTATTTTCTAAATTTTATTAAATTTTTTAATTTTTATTTTTCAAATTTTTTAAAATATTTTTTAGTTTTTTTTTTTTGAAGAATTTAATTTTTTTAAAAATTATATTTTATTTTTGAATTTTTTAACTTGACTTTCATTTTAATAATTTTTTTTTTATTGAATTTTTATTCAAAAAATTTAATTATTTTTTTCCCAAATTTTATATATTTTTTTTAAATAATGAATTTTCGAATTTAATGTTCAAAAAATATAAAAAATTCATTAATTTTCATTTTTCTCACAATTTTTTTTTCTAATTCAACAGGAAAATCCTCCACATTCAAAATGATGACGCTCAACGAGACAATATCCAAGGGTCAAGTTTTCATCCATGGCCAAAGTTGCTACGTCAACGAGTTCCAATACAAGAGCCAATTCGGTTATTGTCCGCAAAACGACGCTCTCAACCTTTTCATGACGAGCTACGAGACTTTACGTTATTACGCGATGCTGCGTTGCGTTCAACCGCATCGCATCCACGAAGAAGTCATGATGTGGCTCCGCAAAGTTGACATCGAAAAATACAAAAATACTCAAGTCCAATTCTATTCGGGCGGCACAAAGCGAAAACTCAATACAGCCATTGCGATGATTGGTTCGCCGCGCGTAATTTTCCTCGATGAGCCCACGACGGGTGTCGATCCGAAATCACGTCGTTTCGTGTGGGGCTGCATCAAAAAGTTCCAAAACTCCGAGAATCACTCGATAATTCTCACGTCGCACAGCATGGATGAGTGCGAGACGCTCTGCAATCGCTTGGCGATCATGGTGAAAGGCAACTTTAAGTGTGTCGGGCCTATTCAAAAGCTAAAGTCACAGTACGGCGTTGGCTTTTCGCTGATAATTAAGTTGCGCAATAACGTCATTACGCGATTGAAAGCTGAAGCAGCAGCTGGTAAGACGAAAAATTTGACTTTTTTGTGAAAAAATAATGAAAAATTTGAATTTCAGCTGCTGAGGAAGAAGCCAAAGAACGGGATCAGGTAGATGGTAACACACTAAAAGTACCAAATTCCGAGGGTCAAGCAGGAACAGCCAACGATGGCACAAAATTCACGAGAAAATCGTCAACTGTGTTAATGGATCTCAAGTTAAAAGTCTCGCAACTCTTCAGATGTGAGCTCAAAGATGAACATGAAGTACGTTTTTTCTCAATTTTCATCAAAAATCTCAAAATTAACTAAATTTTGTCTTTTAGGGCATGCTTCAATACTTCATTTACGACGACGACATCTCATGGGCAGATGTTTTCACGAAATTAACCAAATTCAACAATGAGAACAAGCTAGTTGTGGAAAATTTCTCAATCAATGAAACCACACTGGAAGACATCTTTTTGCAATTTCGCGAGCCAGTCGACAAAGACAACGTCGAGACCACGGAGCTCTAACCATTAATGTTCGAGGACAGCACTGTGTAAGGAAATTTTAAGTTCAAAGAAAAAAAAAAGATGAAACTAGACAATTTTTAATTAGATAGCCATATATTAGATATATATACATACAGATTATATATATTATTACGATAAAAAGGTGAAAATTAGTGTGATTGAACTGTGTACCTAAAAAAAGCAAAAAACTTTTCTAAGGACGTACGTCATAAAGTAGCATAAGTAATTTGCGTGTGTTTGAGTGTGTGTTTCTAAAAAAAAGTAAATATATAAATAAGTGTTCCATCCATCCATGACTGTTGTCTTTACTAAAAAAAATAATAATATATTATATATATATATACAATACATATTTTAAATATATATTCAGAGTGTTTTTAAAAAATTTTCTCATAATTTATTGAATTTTTAGAAAATTTATTGATTTTTTTTAAATAAAAATATATTTTTTTAAATTTTTTTCAACCAATTTTTTAATGAATATATGATAAATATTTTTTTTTTGTTTAAATTTAGAAAAAAATTGTTTAAAAATTAATTATATAATTTTATTTATAATTTTTTTAAAATAAAAAAAAAAAATTAAAATAAATTTTAAATTAATTTTTAAACAATTTTCTTTTTTAAAATTCATAAAAAAAAATTAAATTTTTTTTAAGTAGTTAAGCAATTTTTCGAAAATTAAAAATACCATGACATAAGAATAAACATAAAAAAATAATTAAAAAAAATAAATATAAATAGTTTTCAAAATACAAGAAAATTAATTTTATAAAAATTTTAAAAAAATATTTTTTTATTTTAAAAATCAATTAAATTTGAAAAAAATCAATAAATTTAATAAAAATTTTCTAAACACTCTGAAAATATATCGAAAAAATTAGAATCAGTAGGAACTCTATAAAAATATGACTAAACTATAAAAAAAAATCCTAAACTTAATGTGTACTTATGCGTTCAAAATGCCAATGTTTCACATGGACCTACAACTACCTACTATAAAATAAATAATTGTGTAGCTAATTTCTCTTTTTTATAAGTTAATTTCCTTACACCTTATCGTCTCCGATTTATCAAAACAAACGGTAATGTGGCTGCGCTCGAACGAAAAAAAATGAACAAAAACTAAATTTATGAAAAAATTTAACCAAACATTCCTTTTCGACAAAATAAATAATAAAATAATAAAATTGAACGAAAAGACTAGTCAAATTTGTAAAAGTAAAAAAAAAATATTTATATGTTAATGAATCGCTTTGAACAAAGTAGTAGAGACCCCATTGCAATAAAAAAAAAAATAAAAATAGGAAGCGATTTGACACAAAAAAAAAATCAGGCAACAAAAAGGCCAAAAAATACACACTTAATAATAATTATCACACATCACACTTTACATCACAATTTTTATAAAAAAAAGATACATATTCTTCATGAAAATTTATCAATGAAACTATTCGGATTTAAATTTGGTCAAGTATACATTTCAAAGAATGGCTGCTTTGGAAATTATACAAAAAAAAAAATTCTTAAAAAAATCAATCATAATTTTTAATGTTTAAAAAAAGTAAATAACATTCCACTGCCATTTAGAAATGAAAAAAAATCATTGGCAACGCACTTCAATTTTATATTTCTACAAAAATTTTTAATGGGTGAGTTTAAAAAATTATTTTGACAGATAAAAATTTTTTACGAATTTTTTATTTTTCAATTTTTAATTAAAAAATATTTTTTATAAAAAAAATTAATCAAATAATAATTTAAAAAATATTAATTAAATTTTAAATTATTTTTTTCATTATTTAATTTTTCAAAATTTTATTTAAAAACAATTTTTTTTATAAATTTTAAATAAAAAAATCATTCAAAAAATAAAATTTTATTAAAAACGATTAAAATTTCACATTTTTAAATGTCAAAATATTTTTTTCGAACTCACCTCCTTAAGGCTAATTTTAATCATTGAATTATTATTTAATACTTTAAACTTACAAATAAAAAACACGACAACACGGAAAATCTAATCTGATTTAAACTTAAGTCCATTTTCTATACGTAGAATGCTCACACGTCGAAACTATGTTAGTTTTATTTGTAATCCTGTATTTTAATCTGTGACTTTATGTAGTAGAAAGTACATTTGTCGTTGATCAATGCACTGTTTAAAGCTGAGGATATTTAAAAATAAATAAAAATTTTGTGAAGAGTTTTTTGAAAGATTGATTTTTTTTAAATTCCAAATTAAATTAAGTTTCCTCAGCTAAAATTTTTTATATTTAATTTTATGAACCAAATGCAAACTTTTTTAAGACTTCAAATTATTCCTAAAATTTAAATTAAGTTTTAAGAGTGCAATTTCATTTTTTGTATTCTTGAATTTATTACTTGAGAAAATAATATTTTTGTCTAAAAAAATAAATATTTATAATTAAAGAAAAAAAAAATACCATAAATTTTGTAGTGTAGTGTAAGATTGTAAAAAATTTTAATTTCAAATAAAAAATGCAAATGTTATTTGTATCACACAAAATAATTGAGTTTAATTTTTATTGATTTATTTTTTTTTTTGTAAAATTTTTAATTTTTAAAATTATTTTTTTTTATTTCTGACTTAAATTTCTGAAATATTTTCTACAAAAAGTTAAAAAGTTTTTATAAATATTTTTTTTTATTTAAAAAAATTAATTAAATAAATAATTAAAAAAATAATTTAATTAAATTTATTTGAATTATATTTATTAAAAAATTATATAAAATTAATTAAAATAAATTTATTTTTATTTTGTATTTTTTTAATTTTTTTTCAAGTAACTGCAAGATAAATTTAAAAGCAAATATAAAGTTTTTCAGAAAAAATTTTGATTATTTTTTCAAAATTTTTTTTTTTGATTAAATTTTTAATAATAATCAACTTTTAATAAAATTTTTTCATCAAAAACCTCAAAAAATAATAATTTTTCCAATAAAAATAATTTTTTGCGACAATCACGTGTCTCAGCAACCGTTGCTATAATGCCAAAATGTCAACAGGTTGCTTTTCCCTTCGAATTTTTCCCTATTCCTGACATTGTTGAGGCAGGAAAATTCGGGATATTCCCATAGAAACGTTGGATCGATGAATTAAAAATTACAAAGTCAAGGAAAACCTTTGAACAGGAGTGAAAATCTAAAAAAAAATAAAAATCTACCTTCAGAAATGGAGCGAACGATGTCTGCTGTCTCGAAAACGAGTAGTAACGGCTCGCAAAAGTCCTTTCGCATGAAGAAACCGCCTTTGAAGTCTGCTGCAACGAGAAATACGAAGCCAAACCACACGTAAGAGAATTTTTTTGACTCAAATAATTTTTTAATATTTTTTTCAAAATTTTTTTAGCACCTCTGAATGTGGTCACAAGCTCAATTCTCGTTCGATTCACACGAAAGGCGGTGCCACGGACAACAAAAACATGATTCAAATTGTCACGCAGGAGCAAATTCGAGACTTGCTCATTCCGGGCGACGCTCCGAACACGTATCCGACCATTTGGAGCAAAGATGAGTGGCAACGTTTGGACTCAAAAGCTCATATCAAGAGTTTCCATGATCAACTCGAAGAGATGCATCGCATTCAGCAAGAACGCGAAAAAATCCGTGAGGAATCCGAAAGACGTAAAGCTGCGTTGCGGGAAATTGACGCCATGAAAGCTGCAAAAAAGTCAGAATTGCTTGAAACGGAAGAAGCGATCCCCGAAGAGGAAGACGAGGAATTGCTGCAACGGAAAATTTTGGATCGCGCATTTTTGGCGAAGCAGGAACGCGAAGAGGAAGTAAAAAAAGCAAATCGCGTGATTCTCCAGACAAAATGTCACGTAATTCGTGATGCGCAAATTCACGAAAAGCACGAATTGAACAAAGAAATCAAAAATGAGGAGCTAAAATTGGAGAAAATGATGTTGGAAGAGGCGGAACGTGCGTTGAAGGAAGAAGACAAGCGTCGACAAGAGTTAAAAAAGGAAATGATGAAGCACAGTGAAGAGTTACGTAAACAACTTGAGCAAAAAGAGCTCATCCGTTTGAAGGAAGCCGAATTAATCGAAGAGGAATCGAAAAAAATGCAACAAGCCATCGCTGCGATCAAGTACGATGAGAAGGAAAGACAGGCCCAAGAGCTTGCAAGGAAGAAAAAAATTCAATCGGAGCTTCAGCAAGCCAAGGAGCTCAGTACTTACTTCAAAAATTTGGAATTTGAGGAGGAAAGACGCGCAGAACTTAAAGTTTCGGAGTATATGCGACAAAAACGCGAACGTGAAGCCCAAAAATTGCTTGAACAAAAAATTGCGAAAGATGCACGCGACAAAGATCACGAACGTTTGCTCCAGTTACAACAAAAAATAATGGATACAAAATCCCATCGTGAAGCTATCGTTCTGCGACGAGGACAGGAACAAGTCGAGAGAGAATATCGCAAGAAAGAACGCGAGGCAGCAATTAAAAAACGTGAAACTGATCGAGAAATTGCAAAAGCGCGAGCGATTCAGTTGGAGGAGACGGTAAAAAAAATTTTTTTTCTTAAATTTTTAATTAATTTTTCAAATTTTTTTTTATTTATTTTTTAAAATTATTTTTCTTATTTTTTTAAAAATATTTTTTTTTATTTTTTGAAATATTTTTTTTTTTTTAATTTTTTTTAAATTATTTTTTTAATTTTTTTTTTTAATATTTTTTTTATTAATTTTAATTTTTTTTCACAGAAACGTCAACGAGCTCTCGAAATAGCGCGAGATGAAATGGACTTCAAAACAACTGTCGAAAAATTAAAGACCGAAGAAATGCGTGAGAAGGAAATGCAACGTCAGAAAGCCATCGAGAAGCAACGTTATCGCGAAGAAATCATGAATCAAATGACGGAACGGGAACGTAAAAAGAAAGAAGAGGAAGCTGAGGCGAAACGTGCCTTCCTTGAGGCGATTGAGGCTGAAAAGAATCGCGAGAGACTCGTCAAGAACATAATTGGACTCAAAATTAAGCAAATGAAGGAGACACAAATTCCAGAACGTTTCGTTAAAGATGTTCAGAAGCAGTTGAATGTTCAAGTCAAATAAATTTTTTTAAATTTTGAAGCCAGAAAAGCGAAAAAATATACGAGAATAGCACTGATAAAATGCATTTAACAACTAAAAATAGTAAAACAGGCACGAGTTTGTAATAGAAAATGCACTTTTTCTAAAGGTTCTTTGAAAAATTAATAAAAATATGAAAAATTTTAGAGAAAAAATAAAACTTTGATTAATTTATTAAAAATATTTTTAATTTTTAAAATAAATAATTTTTTTTCTAATTAAATAATTTATTTTTTTATTTTAATAAAATATTTTAATTTAATTTAATTTAATAAAATATTTTTAATTAAAAAATGTTCACCAAATATTTTTCAAAAAATAAAATAAAAAATTTTATTATTTTATAAAAAATTTTATTTTTTCATTAAAAATATTAAAATAAATCAAAAAATTGTAATTTAAATAATTTAAACTTTAAAAAAAATATTTTTTTTAATTAAATATTTTTAATTTAATAATACTCACCATAAATTTTCCAAAATATTAAGAAAACATATTTTTTTGTGAAATATTTGTCGTGCAATATATTTTTTTATTAATTTATTTTTTTTTATCAATTTTGTTTTTTTTTCACTTCAGATTTTACAATTAATTTTTTTTTATATATTTTTATGATATTAATGATGACAAGATGATGTAGGTTATTAGATGTACATAAGATTATGGCTTTTTTTATTTGAATTTTCATAACTATTTTATTTTTATTTAAAAATCAGAAAATTTCACCAAACAAACGAAAAAATAATTTACAACTATTGTTAAAATTTTTGTATTAATTATTTATTTTATTTTTTTATTAAAGACATAAATCGAGTTTTAATGAAGCTATTTTTTTTAGTTGATTCACAGTTACTATTGTAATTATTTTTTTTCTTTACGGAATTCAACCTTCTTGAGGAGAGTTAAAATCATCTGCCAACATTCCATTTTTTTAATAAATATTTTGGCAAATTTTTTTAAGAGAAAAAAATAAATAAATTAGGTAAGCATTAATTCAATAAATATATTTTTTATGTTATAAATTAATAATTTAATTAATTAATTAGTCTCAATTTATCTAAAAATTAATTTATTTACAATGATTATATGATTTTTGATCTGCATTTATTAAAAATTGCAAAATATATTTTTATTTTTAAATTTTAATTTATTTAATTAATTATTCTAATATAATTTTTAAAAACTTTCATTATAAATATATTTAAATATTTTTTTTATCGAAAAAAATTAATTTAAAAAAAGAAAATTGACAAAAAATATTACTGCAGATTTTTTGTCCTTTATACACATTTAATTTTTTTTTTACTTTATTTATTTTAATTATTATTTTGGGATATATTTTATAAAAAAATGATATCAAAAAATTGTGGGTTGATATTTTTTTTGGTATCAAGCAAAATTGAGTCGTTTCTTCGACTAATACGAAGAATTTTGGCAATTTTTATTAATTTATTATTTTTTAAAAATGTGTTTGCTGGTGTTTCGTACTTTTTATTAGAGTCTTTTGCTATTGTTAACGGTTCGTTTAATATTGGTTATGATTTTTTTAAGATTTTTTTTTTGTTGAATTTGTCTAACTACTATAGATATTTTGTATTTTAATGAATAATTTGATGATTTTTTCATAAAACTTTTTTTTTAAATCCTGTTTGTGTCCTCTAGTGCCGATATTTAAGTGCAAGTTACGATGTTTGAAGCATTTTGGGGTTGAGAGCTTGAAACACTTACATTAATAACGAGTGATTAAGTACGACTTTTAATTACTTTTTTTCAATGTAAAGGGTATACGTTTAGTAAATTCTTCAGTTAAATGCTGCGGGAACGCGAGATGATGTGAGGACTGATGAGAGACATCTATATAGAGGGCTAAACTACATCAACTATATATGGAGAGATACAATTTTGGGATGACAACGATCTCTATCGCCTATTTACAAGTCAATTTCAGTTTCACACCATTTCTTCCCGTGTTGTTATAGGATTTCGGTTTCGTAAACTTGTTTCGTCGTTGTGCCAGATGTCGCATTGCCGCCAGTCGGAGCAGCGGTGCCATTTTGCTCGATGCCGTTCCCGTTGCCGTTATTGAGATACGTGAAGGTGTCCGAGAGATTTTTCATGCTGCCGCTGATGGACATGTTGAGACCCATTTTTTGCGGGAGATTTGATTCGCTGCCTGTTTTTTTGAGGGCGATGTTCGGATCACTTGGCGCCAACGGGATGGCATTCTTGCTGAGTTGCTGCAATCGTTGATATTGCTCCTGAAGTTGCTTTTGTTTCTTCAGCAGCTCTTGATGACGCATTTCCAGTTGCATTTGACGTTGGGAATTGTCTTGCGAGCCGGCAGATTCGCTTCCGGAATCGTGATCGTCGCCGCCCGACAAGCGATTTGGTTGCGAAGCGCTCGTGGGCGATGCCAGGGGACTGCGGGAACTCGTACGAGGCGGCGGCGGAGGAGGTTGCTTCTTGTTTGCCTTCGCGAGCAATTCGGGATTGCGATCGGGAACGGGAGGTTTGCCAGCGGGAATGCGCGACGGCTGTGGCGGACTCGTATCTGTGTCAGAACCGCTCGGATACGAGTGCAGGCGACGCAGACCAATGTTAGAGGACATCGCATCTTGGGGATACAACGTTGATTGGGTCACTTTGAGTGTCACGGAGTTTTGGAGTGTTTGAGAACTGTCGTCAGACGTTGAATCATCAGGGCGGGACTGCAAAAAAATTAAGTTTTTATCAAATTTTGTCAATTTTTTTTTATCGAAATTTTCATCTAAAAACCCTCTAACACAGTTTTAGGTCATAATTTTTTTTTTTTAGTATCGACCTACCTCATTATTCATTGGCTTAGCAAACGTTTGCAATTCATCTAACAAAGCATCGAGTGCGTTTTCGGGTGCAATTCCCCCGACAGAGACCTGCCCCATGCGGGGACTTGGGATTGGCTAAAGGATTGATAAGCAAAAATAAAAATGACTTATTACACTTTTTGGTGTTTGAAGCAAACGGACACACAAACACACAGTTTTTGCGTGTAGTAAATGTTTGAAAAATAGATAAATAGAATTTTTTCGAGAAATATTTTGCATTCCACAAACATTCCAAAGAAGAGAAGAAATTTATTTATAACAAGAGAGAGACGGAGAACAGACATGCAAAGCATGCCATTAAATTCAAACTTTTAAATTTCCTCAATTAAATTGCATGCCAACATCATGCAAGTCAAAAAATTAACCAAAAATTTGAAACTTTTTAAATGAAATTAAATTAATTAAAAATTATAAAGAAAATTAAATTAATCATCTTGTGTAACTTTTTGTCATTATTATTACCCATATAGTAAGGTAGAGGGGACAGACATCAAATATGATTGAAAATTGATCAAAACTTGATCGTAAATCTATCTTGTTCGTCTCTTTGCTCTACTACGTGTTTGCTATAAAATTAGTATTTAATTATCTTAGAAAGTTTTCAAGAATTTATCTGTAAATATGAGACCTTGATGAAATTTTATGAACTATTCTATCATTAGAAACGTAATGAAACTGAGATTGATCGTTAATTTTTACAGCATGGGTGAAAATTTCTATTATTATACATTTTTTTTAATGGAAAGTTGATCATGATGAAGCCGATCATATATTTTATTTTTAATAATATTATTTATGTTTAAAAAAATCAAGCAGTAATAAAAAAAAATAAATAAAAAATATGTTTATTATTAAAATATTGAAAAAAAAAAAAAATTTATTAAATATTTTATTAGAACAAGACAAAAAAATAATTATTAATAATATATTTTTTTATATTATTATTAATATTTGTATATTTTATAAAAATTAATAAAAAAGAGTCATTCAAAAAATTTATTAAAATATTTAGAATTTTTTTATTATTTTTTTTATTTTATAAAGCTCGTCGATCAATCATTTCCAATATACCTTACTATATAGGGGATGAGGGTAAAAAATAAATAAAATATAATAAATAAATAATTAATTTAGAATAAAAGCAAATAAAAATATTACAAAAGCTCAATTTATACCTAAAGGGTTCTAAGAAAGCAATGCCGAAATTTTACAGGTTTTAACTAAAAACATCGATAAAAAATAATCAAAGGATCATCTATAACTTTCTATAAAATTATTATTTTTTTACTCTTTAATTGATATTTTATTATTTAAAATTAATTTATTGCCCGATTTCGATAATCGAAAATATTATCATCATTCACGATTACATTACACATTTATATTATATATATATATTGACAACGAAATAAAAGAGTGAATTTAGAAGATAATCCAAGTGTGTGATTATATTTATAAACAATTTAATATTTATATACTTTTGATGACCATTTAATAATAATAATATTTATATATGTTGTGAGAAAAGAATATATATATTATATATTGAAAAAACATAAATATATATATTGATAGCTAGCATTTTCATGTATAATATATATTCCATAATATAATAATAATAATGCGAAAATTTAATTTAATTGAATTAATTATCAAAAAAACGATAAGAATTTTGTGTGTAAAAAAATACAAAAAATTATTATTATTATTATTATATGTATATCTCTATTACAGAATTGGGATTTACTCGGTAATCGCCTCTTTGAAGTTAGCACTCCATCGCCAGTTAAACTACAAAAGTACAATAGTAAGAAAAAATTACATACTACGTAATTTTGGTTTTATTTTTCACAAAAATCAAATATTTTAACGAAGAAATTTATTAATCAAGGGGAAATTTATTAAAAAAAATATATGTATATAAAAAAATACAGCAATTATTTTAATGATATTTTTTAATTAAAATTATTATTTATTTATTAAAATATATGATAAATATTTTAAAAATTAAAAATAATATTTATTTTAAAAAAAATTTAATGTACAATTTTTGCTTCAAAAAATATTTTTTTTTGTCAAAATAAAATTTTGTTGATCAAAATAATTTTTTATCATTTATTTGAATGTTTAATTAAATAATTAATTAATTAAAAATGACAATTATAAACACATCTAACATTTATTTGTGTGTGTATTTATTTATAAAATTTAAAAAAATAGCTAAAAATAGATGAAAAATAAATTAAAAAGGTACAAATAATAACGATGATATTTTTTTTATTAAAAAAAAAATATTTTTTTATTGTTTTCGGGAATTAACATTTGCTTTGCTTGCTTTTTACTTTACACACTCACTATATACTAGCAGGATGAATATTATTATTTAAAAAAAAATAAAACAAAAGGGACATCAATTTGCGACCCTCGTATACGAAGATAGATTGGAAATGCATATGACGTATTGTTATCCCACATTTACATTTTTTTTTTTCAATATTTTAATATATTTTGTCGTTTGAATACTCTAATCAAATGAATTGTTTGATTGTTTGTACAAAAATGGAAACTACTCATGTGATTTTTTTTTATTATTTTTTATGGAAATGGCATGCAAACATTTTTTGTTTATTTTTTTTATTGAAAAATTAAATTTTTGTATATTTATATATGAAGGATGGACAACATGGGTAATAATGATAAGGTTTGTTTATGTCTTTTTTGTACACAAAACGAAAATAAATCAAACAAAAAATAAATAAATTGTGTTATTTACAATTTTATTTGAATTTCTATCGGAATTATGGAGGAAAGGGGTTTAAAAAATAAATAAAATCTAAATTTAATTAGAAATCTATGAGTAAAAATTTCGATTTCTTCTAAGTAAGTTATTTATAAACATCTGTTTGTATATTTATTAATATAAAAGGATGAATTTTTGTACAAAATGATTTGCACAAATTTTTAAATTTAATTTTTGGGGTCTTGGAAACTTTTTTAATAATATAATTTAAAATAAATTTAACTAATAACAATCACGAAATAAATATAGAGATAGAGAAAATAAAAAAAGGGGAACAAACTTTGTCTTTAATCAATCAATCAATTCAGTTTGAACTGGTTTAAAAAATAAAAATAAGGAAACTGAACAACATTCACGCACACTTATAGGAAAAACGAAAAGGAATATTAATGATTATTTTGAATGTCATTTCGTTCAAAAATAAAGAAAAAAAAAATACTTTTCAAAGTATTTTAGGTTAAATTTTTTTATAAAATTTTTTGTGAGGAATTAATTTAATTTTATTATTATAAAAAATACAGAAAACCAATAAAATAAATACGGAAGGATTCTTTTTTTTACAACGGAGAAAATTGGATGGGATTTTTTTACCTTATTTGTTTGCGACACATCATTTCCACGAGGGGTCTCTTCACCGGGTTGTGGTTCGGCATTCGGTAAACGTTGCTCCTGGACACTTGCGAGTCTATAAAAAATTGTAATGATAATTTATTTTTAATTTAAATAATTATTTTTTTTATTTTTTTTTTTAATTAAATTTTTAAATTTACCGTTTTAACGTAACAAGCGTTCCTGTGAGTTTTTTACATCGTCGCAACGCTGATTCCAATCTATCGGGCTCGTCCTTGAGGAAAGTTTCTTCGCGACACACATGTTCCATTTCGTTTGCTAAATAGGCCCTTAATTCAGCTTGCAATTCGGGGAACTTCATTTTGAGTTCGGCAACCGTTTTGCTAAAAAAAAAATACAAAAATTAATTATTAATTAAACATTATTTTAAATTATTAAATATAAAAAAAATTTAAATTATTTTAATTAATTATTTTTTTTTAATTAATTTTAATTTTTTAAATATTTTAAATTTCTAAGAAATAAAATAAAATTATATTTTTGTATTTCAAGATAATGAACCTAATTTAATTTAATTTTTTTTTAATTTTTAAAATTATTAAAAAAAAATTAAATAAATGAATTTATTTTTTTAAAAAAATATTTTAATTATTAAAAAATATAAAAAATTAAAAAAATTAAAAAATAAAATTAAAAATAAAAAAAAAATTAATTTTAATTTTATTAAAAATTATAAAATAAAAAAAAAAATAATAAAAATTATAAATGATTATTTTTTAAAAATTTTTTGAATTAATTTTATAAAAATTAATTAAAATAAAAATTATTTAAAAATTTTAAATATAAAATATTTAAGATTGAAAAATAAATAATACCGCATTTTTTCTTCGGTAAAAAATATGAAAAAATTTTAACTCAAAACTTAAAAAAATTAAAATTTACCTTGCACGACTTAAAACTAAGGCCATATCCTCCACAGACGACATATTAACTCTCGAACGACGATTAATCACTTCAGTTCGCAATCCCTCCACGGATGACTCGAGATTGCCCAAATCCGTTTCCAATCGTATCACTTCTTGTTTGTACAATTCTTCCTCTTTTGTGAGACGTTTCTATTTTTTACGAAAAAAAAAATAATAATAAAAATTTTCTGTCACATAATTCAAAACGACAAATAATTCTTACTCTTTCCTGATCGCCCTGTCCCCACAAATTGCCGCCGCCAGCAAGTAATGTGGCACGTATACGAATAAACGAGTCTTTGATATCTTCACGCACAGCCATTGCCTGCGTTTGAGCAAGTCGTCGCAACGTTCGAACCTCCGTACGCAACTCTTTCGCCTTCTTTTGCAAGCCACGCAGATGATTGTACACCTCGGGTGCGAGCGTTAAATGTGCCGGATATTGATTTACGGCGAAATTCAAGCCTTTTGCAGGAGGAGCGGGCTTCAATGTTCGTTCTGAAGCGATGTGAAAAATTTTAAATTAAAAAAAAAAATCAAATTTAAATATAAAAAAATGTGAAATAAAAAAAAATAATTTAAATTTTTATTTTTTTTAATTTCACATTTTAAAAAAAATATTTTAAGTTGAAAATTTCCTGACAAGATTGTTAGTCACTCTGTTTATAATAATAATTTTCATAAATTGACAGAAAATGTTGCTGTTAATCAGACCGAAGACAAGAATCATAAATAATAATTAAATAAAAAGGAAAATAATTTAAAGAGATAAAAAAATATACAATGAAACGCCATTAAAATGGTGCAAAGAACAGTTAAATAACTACAGAAACCATTAAAATTTAGAAGAAACTTTTTATATAGATTAAATTTAAATTAAATTTTTCGTCTTTATCAAAAATTTTTATTAAAAAAAATTAACACTTGATTTTTTTAATAGAATAAAAATATTTAATAAAAGGCACAGAAATATTTGAAAAAAATGATGACAATGACTGTGATAGCGGCAGAGTGTTTTTTTTTATTAATTTTTAAAATTTTAATTTAAAAAAAAAAAAAAAAATAAAATAAAAATTAGCCCTCAATATTTTTATTTTCACGTTGAAATTCAATTTTCAGTCAAACAAAAAATTCACATTACCTTGGGAACTCATTCGTGGCAATGTTGATGATTTTATAGCTGGTTTTGGTGGTTTAGAATCGACTATGAATTTTTCGAATTGAAATTGGTTTCGATCGTTATTATTTATTTTTTCACAGCGCAGCACAAAAAACAATAATAAATATACAAAATAGTGTCAATTTTGGGTTCGTTTGTTTTGATATTCAAATTTTGTTGTTTTTTTAATTATTATTTAGTTTAGTTCACATTAAATATATAACTTATATACAAAATAAGGTTATGCATTAAATATTCATACGGGACACATAAAATTATAATAATTATTAGCATATATATTTT